>NC_056726.1:788378051-788625551 GCF_019279795.1 Protopterus annectens | reverse complement strand
TGCACAGTAAAGTATTGAGGACCTCAGGAGAGAATTTATTTGTGTTTCTAGTGGATATATAGTTAGTGGTTTTGCGTATGCTTGTTCTACTATGTATAAGGTATATTATGTTGTGGTCACTTAAGGT
Source organism: Protopterus annectens (assembly GCF_019279795.1). Lineage (NCBI taxonomy): Eukaryota > Metazoa > Chordata > Ceratodontiformes > Protopteridae > Protopterus > Protopterus annectens. The sequence goes on along the minus strand of NC_056726.1, from coordinate 788,625,424 downwards.
GTCTGGGAGACTGCCTAAGTGGGGATACTTAGATTTTTTATCACATCTAGTTGGAATTTGGACTAGCTGCTGGTAGCCATGGAGATTTATTAGATTACTTGGTGGTTCTGATATGCAGGTGAACCAATCTAGGTTGAAATCCCCCAGAATAAGGGTTTCTTGTGAGTATGTGGAAGAACACCAATATAAGAAGTCTTCAAGGCTAGCAGGTGTATTACCAGGTGGAATATAGATCACAATTGTGGTGATGACCTTTTTAGGGTGAAGTTGAAGTTGTGAGATAAGTATGTCCCAATTATTGGGGGAGGGGTAGGAGTTTGGTAATTGACATGCAGTTAAGTTGGACTTGTACAGTAAGGCAGTTCCACCTCCTTTACAAAGTGGTCTGTCTTGTCTAATGATATTGTAGCCGGTAGGGAGAACTTCTGAGTTAGCTATGTTTTTATTTAGCCAGGTTTCTGTTAAAGCAACTATGTCTGGGGGAGTAGTGTGCTATTGTGGCCTGGAGTTCCGGTATTTTATTTTTGATACTTCTAATATTAATATTTAGCATTAAAAGATGGTTGGTTTTGCTGCTGCTGTTGATTTGCCCAATGATGAAGATAGTGGGGGAGTTATGTTCTGATATTTGTGTTGGAGCAGTTTATTTTGGACAGGATGAATTTGGGCCTGGGTTGGGGTGGATATCCCCATTTATGGTGAGCCTGGTGTTAAAATGGTGATACAGATGTTGGAGTTTAGTGATGAGTGTGAGAAAGTATTGTGTTTTTCTGGAGTAGGAATGAGAGCATATGTGTTTAGTTCTGAATTGGTCCGTTATGTAGTTCTTGAACAATTGTGGGCAGATGTTAGCTTACATCCTTCTAAGTTGGGAACTGCTGATAAGGCTCAGTGTCTATTATTCTAAAAGTGTATTAGTTCTGGTTTAAGTACTTGGGCTTCAGGCCAGTCATTTTACATTAAGAAGGTTTGTGGTCTGCACTCTTGTGGGAGGAGAGGCTGGACTCTGCCATTCTGAGCTGGGAATTTCTGGTTAGAGGCTTATAGTGCCTGCATATTTGAACTGTTTCTTACTGAAATTGGTGTGCCTTGTTTGCTGTCACATAAACTAGATTCAGGCCTGCTGAATCTAGCTTTGTTTGTATAACTTGAGCACTAATCCAGGCCTTCTTTTTTGGAGAAGGTTCCCGGCACCCCAGTGGCAGGAGTGTGCAGTTAGAACTTGTCTGATTGAAGACTACAGGAACAGGGCTCAGTTTTGAGATTTTTTTTACTGGTTAATTGGGTAATTTGTTTAAAAGCCTTTTCTGATTGTTTGAAGTCATCTAAAGCTGGTTTAAGTGTATTTTCTACTGTTTGTACTGGGGAAGCCGCGGTGGTACAACGGTAGGGTTGTTGCCTCACAGCAAGAGGTTCTCCTGTTCAATTCTCGGTTGGAGTGCCTTCTGTGTGGAGTCTGCATGTCTTCCCCATGGTTGAGTGGCCCCCGAAAGACATGCGTGAATGGACGTGCCTGCGCAGAAGGTTGGGTGTCAGGCTGGCAACTTGGCACCATAGAAATCTACTGCCAATCATTAGCAGACCAGAGTTCCACTGTGGCAACCCCTAACTGGGAAAAGCCAAAAAGAAAGAAAGAGAGAGAGTCATTTAAAGCTGTTTCATAGTTTCATAGTATAGTACTAGGCTATCTGCCCTGGGGCATTTGTAAGCCTAGCCATAGTGATGTGGCTTTTGCTACCCCATGAAATGGTACAAAAATGTACAGAATAAGTTTAGAATACTGTGCCTCTGTCTAGTAGTGACACAATGAAGGTCCCCTTATATAATAGAATTAGTTTACTGTGCCCCTGTCTAGCAGTGACACAGATGTGACCCCTGGGGTAAACTTACGATCTCCCATCCACTAGTCAGTGAGGGGCTCTGTCTAATATGAACTGGGATCTTGTTCCAAAGCATGGGAAGCCTCTGAGTTATGAATCTATCCCTCCAGCATGTCCTATTTATACTTGTGCTGAGGTTTAAGTCTTTAGCTCTCGTGGTCCTGATGAATTTGGATTTTTTGAGGTGGAGCATGTCCATCAGATCCTGATTTGACATGGCCTTGTACGTCAGGCAGAGATCACCTCTGAGCAGGTGGTATGCTACTGAATAGAGCTGAAGTTTCTTTAGTCTGGCAGAATAAGACATATGTTGGAGACCCTTGATCCTCTTGGTGAGGTATTTTTGTGGTCTCTCCAGCTGTTGCAAATGTCGGGTGAGGTACATACCAAGTGGGGCATTGTACTCAATCATGGGTCTGATGAGGGAGGAATATAGGGGTACAATGACATCCTTGGATCTGGATGTTTAAGTGCATTTTTTTACTGTTTTTGCCTTATCTTTAAAAAAAAAAACATTTTTCCTAGTTTCCCACCTTTCTAAGCTAGTATAGTCCAGCTTTCAGGCTAGTGCTGAATTCAGGGCTGTGTTACAAGTTTCTGAGTTGCCTACACCTTACTTGGATAGAAGGAGGTTTCTCTGTTCACCTGTGAAAGAGGGAGCTTTGAGCAGCCATCTGTCCCTGGAGGAGTGGTTCCAGCCCTGAAGTTAGTAGTTTATAGGCCATTTTGGACTAATTTCTCTCTTTCATTTCCCTGCTGTAAAAAACATGTTTGCACGGTTTTACATGTATGGGCAGCGCCGGTTAACTAGGGCTAAATTATTCCCGGCTCCACCAAGTCTCCTCTTCAGTTTTTCCTTGAAAGTAATCTAACTCTCAACCTAAGCACTTAAAAAGCATCCTACAGTCCAACACTTGCTCAGACCTAATAGCAAGCACTAGTATACCCTGACACTTGATTGCCCAGCAGGGCAAGGCTCATTATTCTCCCCTCACCAACCAAGCGACTAAGCAGCTCACCCTACTATTCTGGTATGACCAAAGGGCAATTTAGGTATACTCTCCAGTCCAGCTGGTGAACCTGGGTATCCTGAGGCAATGTTAAAACTGCCTCATGTACACAGACAACCTGCTCCTCCTACCACAAAATATTAACATATGCGAGAGATGCAATTATATAGCTAAGTTGGAGGCTAAGCTCTCTCCACCCAAGACTGGAACAGGCAGTCATGAGGAGAAGGTTAACACTTGCACCACACCTCCAGCCTCCCATAGACATACTAAACCAGCATTGGCAAAAAATACACATAAGTACATGAAATCATACTCAGAGGCTCTAAATAAAAACTCGCAAAAGCATCAGACACCTCAAAAGCAGACACCCAAAAAACCTGTACCTCCCATCACAAACCAGACAACACATAAAACACAAAGTCAGTGTGCCGTACAGTCACAGCCCTTAAGGCGAAATAACATACCTAACACACTAGTAATATGCAACTCTATAGTCAGGCACACTGATGTCCCACTCATTAGGCTGGACAAGGAGAAGGTTACTGTTAGCTGGCGGTCGGGAGCCAGAATCTGCCACATAACACAAGCACTCAGGTCACTCCAGAACAAGTACAAATATGACTCTGTCATTGTTCATGTTGGTGTGAATGATCTGAGATGTACCTTCCTGGACTACAGGAAAAGAGACATGTAAGAGCTCTCTGATCATGTAGCCCAGGCTGGTATGACCTTGACCCTGAGTAGCATCCTGCCCTCACCAAGAATGATACCGCAGTATAAAGAAAAAATGATCAATTTCAACAATTGGCTAAGCTTCTGGTGTCATTCAAAGGGGATCCAGTGTCTGTCAGCCTGGGATGACATGCTCGACAAGCCCCGTTGCTTTGCAAGAGACAGCTTGCACCTTTCACCCCTAGGCTTTTGAATACTGGCCAAGGCTCTTGTTGCCCCCATAGTGCCTTTTTAGGCAAGGCTCAAAAGTCAAACCCACCTCCATAAACAGCACAAATAAAAAAATTAGGGTTATGCTACTCAGCGCCAGGAGATTAAATCTCAAAATGCATGTGCTCGAAGCACTCCTCAGTATGGAGAACGTCGACATTTGTGCAGTAACTGAAACCTGGTTCAAGGCTCCACAAAGCACCCCAGCACTACCGGGCTACAACTCATACCACATATTTCGGCCACAGAACATGGACTGAAACACAAAAAGAGGGGGTGTATCCATATTCATCAAGGATAGCTACAACTCCAGGTTAGTGGCGCAGCATGATACCTCTGAGATCATCCATGTGCAACTAACATCGGGCAAATCTGCAATGCAAATTGTGGCCTGCTACAGATCACCCTCCATGACCCAGGACCAGCACTCCACCTTTCTGGAGACTCTGGAAAACATGAAGGTCCTACTGAACACCCTGATATTGGGCGATTTCAATTACCCTACCATTAACTGGGAAAACTACTTAAGTACAAACTCCCAGGTCCAAAGCTTCCTGGAATTTATCAACTCAAATGCCTTGGATCAGCTGGTAAACTCCCCCACCAAAGGTGAAAAAATATTGGACTTGGTCATCACCAACATGGTTGACAGGAGTTCCGCACCAGAGGTCAACCCATCACTGGTTAGATCAGACCATAAACTAATCACTCTGGATGTGCACACCACACCACCACCCCCAACCAAGAAAACCACAGTGAAAAACTTTTCTATAGCAAACTTCACCTTACTTAAGACAGAGGTGGTAAGTTTCACAGCCCCCACACTACAGGATAACAGTGTCCAAGATGCAGGAACCTCTACAAATGCACTCTATGAGCACCTACAAGGATGCATGGATCATGCCATCCCTAGCAAAGCCAAGACTCACTTCCCTAAGAGAAGGAAAACAGTCTAGTGACCCCTGCCACAAACAGGCTATACAATAAAAGGAGGAAACTAGTTCTGAAAAAAAAGTAAATCCCAAGAAGGAAAGACATGCCTGATCAGTATCAGTAAGAAACTAAGGTCCCTCATAAAATCCTCCAAGGCTAACTTTGAAAGAAAAATAGCCAAGGATTTGAAAGATAACCACAAAGCCTTCTTTAGCTATGTCAAGAATCTAAGTGGCAACTCGCAGATATGCTCTGAGCTAGTGCAAAATAGCACAAAATATACTGAACCTACTGATATTGCCAACATCCTGGCAAATAGATTCACTGCAAACGTCATCCCCCAAAAGGGTCCATAACAGTACCGGAAATCACAGATGCACAAGTAAAAACAGCCCTTTCAAAAGCCAAAAGCACAGTGTCAGTGGTGCCAGATAGTGTCCCAGGCTGCATCTTGCATGAACTACAGAACAGACTAACCCCCCACCTAAACACACTGTTCAACCTCAGCCTCTCCACAGGCTACTTGCCCATAGAGTTGTGCACAGCAGTGGTTATTCCACTCCACAAAGGAGGGGCCACAACTGACCCTGGTAACTATCGCCCCATAAGCCTGACTAGCCTGGTCTGCAAGGCTATGGAGCGCATCATCATGGAACTCATTAACAAAGACATTGGGAACCTCCAAACACTTGACCTGACCCAGTTCGGCTTTGTTAAGGGCAGATCATGCCTACTAAACCTGGTTGACTTAATCGAGACAGTCACCAAGACCATAGATGAGGGGAAGGTGGTTCACACAGCCTACCTTGACCTTGCCATGGCTTTTGACACTATTCCCCACTCGGGAATTATAGACAAACTCACCAGCCTGAACATAAACCCCTACATCATGAGATGGGTTGCCAACTGGCTTACTGACAGAACTCACACGGTAAAAATAGCAGCCTCCAGGTCTGACTCTAAACCAGTCACAAGTGGTGTCCCACAAGGCTCGGTCCTGGGACCCCTACTGTTTGTCATATGCTTCTCAGAAGTACAAGCAAACACAGGAGGACTATGGCTAACCAAGTTCGCTGATGACTGCAAACTGGGAACCATAATTGTCTCTCCGGCTCACACAGACATTCTCCAAAAGGTCCTTACTGAGATGGACACCTGGTGTCAAAGTCATGGTCTCCAGCTAAATGCCAAAAAATGCATAGTCATCCCGTTTGGGAAAAACAAAACACTCATGAATTACCACATAGGTGGCAGCTCCCTTAATACAGAAGAGGTAATAAGAGATCTGGGGACCCAGGTAGATAGTAATCTCTCCTTTGACAATCATATTGCCAAAGTAGTTCGGCAATCCTTCTATGTAGCCCATCTAATTACTAAAGGGTTCACATCTAGAAATAAAGAGGTTATAGTGCCCCTCTACTCATCACTCATCAGACCCATCATAGAGTACAATGCCCCATTTGGGATGTACCTCACAAGACACTTTCAACAGCTGGAAAGACCACAAAAGTACCTCACCAAGAGGATTACTGGCCTCAAACATATGTCGTATGCAGCTCGACTGGAAAAACTCCGGCTGCACTCAGTGGCATATCGCTTACTCACAGGTGATCTCTGCCTGACTTACAAAGCCATGTCCAACTCAGAATTGGTGGACATGATCCACCTAAAGAAATCCAAGTCACTGCGAGCCACTCGCTCTAGTGAGCTAAACCTTACCACAACAATAAATAGAACATGCTGGAGGGATAGATTCCTATCACAGAGACTCCCCATGCTTTGGAACAAAATTCCTAACTACATTAGGCAGAGCCCCTCACTAACACTCATAAAGAGAAACCTTGACGAGTGGATGGGTAACAGAAAATACATCCCTGGGATCACTTCATTTGCTCTTCTTGACAGAGGCGCAGTTAATTATTCAATGGGGCGGCGAACGCTGAAACACACTGGCTAGGCTTATAAATGCCCTCGGGGAGATAGCCTAGTACCTACCTATGAACCTATGTGTGGTGCTTGTATATGAGAATGCATAATGTAGTGTTGTGCTACTAAGTTTAGGGATATAGCTAGAGTGATAACTTGTGGTGTTATAAAGAATTATGAGAAGACAGACTAGAGTTAATTATTCAGTGGTGCGGCGAACATTGACACACTCTGGCTAGGCTTAGAAATGCCCTCGGTCAGATAGCCTAGTACCTACCTATGAACCTATGTGTGGTGCCTGTATATGAGAGTGCATAATGTAGTGTTGTGCTACTAAGTTTAGGGATATAGCTAGAGTGATAACTTGTGGTGTTATAAAGAATTATGAGAAGACAGACTAGACTTAGTTGTGTGATAGTCATGGTTATAAAGTTTAAGTTGGTTCTAGGTGAGGGTCTGGATAGGAATTATAGGGTTGCACTATATGTGGATGGGTAAGTAGTGTGATGTAAATAATGTCTAGTGGGAATGAGAGTGGTTGGGAGTATTTTGTGGTGGAGCAAGTTGGTGTGGTATAATGTGATCTGACTTGAGGAGCTGTGATTGGTGGAGGTGATGTGAGGGTAAGCTGTGTGTGTGGCTGTGATTACTATAAATTTAGAGGTAGTGGGGGCAGGAGGGAATGAGGGCAGGGAAGCGGAGAGAGCCCGAGCATTAATGAGGGCGAACGGAATGGGGCAGAGCCCACCAAGACAAGAGTAAAACGTTAAGTATTACTTTACAAATCTGAACACTTTAAACAAATTCCTGAGGTCTAATGGCTTACCAGCAAGTAGAATGCAATTGCTGAAGAGCACTTGTTTCCTGGTGGGAGACTAGAAATTTAGAGATGGCTCCATGCTCAGCAGGATTCTAATATAGACTTAGTATTCAGAGAGGGAGATAGCACAAGTGGTGTAAACCAGGTGGAATTCAAAGAAACCAGCGAAACCAGAGAGGAAATCAGTGGAAATCTATCAGTGGAGTCCTCAGAGGGGGTAAGTAATAATTCAAACTACCTGTAAAGTGAAGGAGAGAAGAGACAGCAAAGTTTATTAAGGTTGGGAGTGTTTCTTCACATTGACTTGCTTATTAGTAGCCAGTGTGTGCACAGATTAGAGTAGGGAGATACGTTAGCAATGAAGGGGAATGTAGAGAGATGCAAATAAACAGGTGGGCCTCCAAGTGATACAAACTAAGGCAGAAAGCACTGAGAGGGCTGCTTGATGGTTAATTTAGTCACAGGGATCTGAATTAAATGTATACTGTCTAACTGGACAGTTAGGATTACTGCACTAGCTGGGGGGGGGGCACAAGGCTACAACAGTCAGTTTTATTGGCACACTGAGAACTACTAAGAAATACTGCTGATGTTATAACTTCACTCTCATAAAACATGCAAATAGAATGCCTGGGTGGACTGACCCTGCTCATGAGGCTCAAAACGTATATCCTTGTTTAGTTTTGCAGTCCTGATTCCTTCTTATTCTGTATTTGTGGGGTGGTAGCCGCAGACTGCAGATTTGCTTGAGTGTGCTCTGAAGAGACAGAGAGAAAAAAAAGAGAGGACGAAGCTAGTAGAAGGAGACAAAGATAGGTTAAAGGAAGTAATGAGGAGATAGGAGGGTGTAAAAGATACAAGTCTGTGGATAGTGTGGGTAAAGCAGGAGAATAAATGCTACTGCTACAGTTTGAGAGTGCTTCAACAGTTAGCACATCACAGTGCCATAACTTAGTTTGGAAACAGGTTAATAAATCATGCACAATGCATTTATCGGCCAATTATCCTGTGCATACAAGAAAATGGAGAATGAACACTTAACAGCACAGCTGAATCAGTAGCAGAAACAACTGTGGTGCTAAATCAGTAAATAATGTTTCTAACTCCAACACTAAATCAAATAGATTTACATTATAGTTATAACAGCAGATGTTACGTTGTCTGTCTCACCTTCATTCTTGCTGCGACTCGGCCATCTTCAAAAGCTCGAGAGCTGCATACTGGCTCGAGGCCACCCCATATCCCATGATGCCTAGAGCTAGATACCCAGATCTCGTTTGCCGCTTCTGTTGCGAGGTTGTCTTACTGGCTCAGGTCATATATATTTTCATTATATTATCCGTTTTGATAAAAATTATTAGACTTGTTAGTGTAGATTGTTTATAGTAGTTAACCTTTCTCTCTCTCTGTCTATATATATATATATATATATATTTATAGATATATATACTTGTATCTATAATTCTTTCTTGAACCTTCCTCTATCCCTTCAGAAAACTCATTTTAGTTAGGGAGTTTTCCCCTCCCCCTTCACTTCTTCTCATAGGTAGCCATTTAAATTAGAGGCTAACCCTTTTTCCTTTTCTCTATAAAAAAAAAAAAAAAAACTTTTTAGCTTTTACCTAGTTAGTTTTGTTTAGCTTGTAGGTATAATATTGTGAGTATCTTGACTGTGTTTTTTTGGTGTGTCAACTTGAGTGGTAGTTGTTATATCCTAGTTTTTTGTGTATTGTCCTTGGTATTTAAATTTTTTTCAGGGATGTCCAAGGACACCAAGGTGTCCGGATTCAAGAAGTGTGACTCATGCTGTCAGAAGATGTCTCTGACAGATGGTCACACTTCTTGTGTCTATTGTCTGGGCGCCGTGCACCTGCAGGACTCCTGTTCGGTTTGCCATGCTTTCAGCCCAAGAACCCTGCAGGAGCTTAAAAATAAGTTAATCCTATGGGGTTTACTTAATCAGGATTCACCGGCTAAGGCTCGGCCTGTGAAGGCCTCTAAGCCATCTAAATCTTCGTCTCCCAGTTCGGAGCCGTCGATGCGTGAAGCTGTTCCTTCAGCCTCGGTTCTGGCCAGAACCGATTTACCTGTCTCCCAGTCGGTTCCGACTCTCCCTTTGGAGCCATCGGGGAGTCGAAAGAGATCTAGGTCTCCCTCCCTGGAGTCGATACGCTCGGCTCCGAGGTCTCCTCTGCTCCAGTCGGAGCACAGTCATCGGTCCCACTCTTCTCGGTCTTCAAGACTATCAGATCATGATGTGGAGAGAGTAGTCAGTAGGCTGTTAAAATTGCAGGCCCTAGCAAAACTGTTGTCCAGCCCACCTCATCAGGTGTCTGCTCCTTCCATGTCTGCAGTTATTCCTCCTCCAACTCCTCCCTTGAGCTTGGAGCCGGAGTTCGTTTGGGTTCGAGTCATGGAACCGTCGGCAGCGATACCTTCTCCTTCGGTTCCGTCGTCGGCTCCGATCACTTCCTTCGTACCGTCCTTGGAAGGGTCTGGGCGCCAAGACTCCCTTGTCGGTTCCGAGGGGGCGAGTGGCATCGGACCCTTGTCTGACCCTGTTCTTCCTCTCAGACCTTCGGCGCAGGTGACCTCGGCTCCTACATCGGCTTCGGAGCCCTCCTCCTTGGTGCAGAGAGGGATTCCGGTCTCTTCAGAACCAGAGGCTTCTCTGTATCCAAGCAGGGACACCTTCGAGGTCATGAGGTGTGTGCTGGCCCCTGAGTCAGCCCCACGATCATCCCCAATGGCTCCTCCCACTATGGTGCCTGCATCTGTCTCTGCCCCACCTCCAGACCCCAAGCTTGGGGAACCAATGCTCCAGGGCACCCACTTGGGTATATCTTCCTCTTCTGAGGCCTCCCTGATCATTCAGAGGAGCCACCTCGTAAGAGGAAATGCAAGAGGAAGCATGTTGACTCCCCTGAGTCTGTCACATCAGATACCAACTTAGAGGATTCGGAAGGGTCCCCGAGGTCCCCCTCTGAAAATGTCTCCTTCGCAGACATCCTTGAAATGCTTAGGCAGAGGGGGAACTGGACTACCCTAAACCCCTCCGAAGATGAGTCGGTATTCCTGGATGCTTTTGGATCCTGACCTTCCACCCCCTGGGTGTCTCCGCCTTTCGACCCACTGATGTCTGTGGTGGCTAGGAAGGTGTGGTCAGCTCCAGACACAGTGGAACCAACCCCCAGAAGACCCGCTAAATTCATAACTGCCCCACAGGATAAACAGTTTTTGACCAAAGGTGTCCCTGTTGATGCCATGGTGGTAGTGGCGGCCACAAAGGAGGAGTTGGCTGAAACTTCATCTGTCCATCCCCCTAACAAGGAGTCCAGGACGATGGAGAGATATGGGAAGCGGATGTTCTCTTCAGCGACCATTTCTATGAGGTCTCTGAATTATTTGTGCCACTTTACTCACCTTCAAAGGGATCTCCTTAAAGAGCTTGGAGATACCCTCCAAGATCCATCAGCTGAGGAGGCCCGGGCTAAGGCAGCCTCCCAGCTGGAGACTCTTAATTCAGTGGTGAACTCTTCCATGAGGCTCATTTCTTATGCAGCCGATGGTGCGAGTAGAGCTGCGGGTACAGGTGTTGCTCTAAGGAGACATGCCTGGATGCGGCTATGTAACTTTGCGGAACCTTTCAGAGCGTCTTTCACCAACACCCCTTTTGATGGTTTCTCTCTTTTTGGATCACAGGTGAAGGACACCCTTACCAGGTGTGAGCAGTAAGGCAAGACTCTGTCTGCTGTGGGAGTCCGTTTTCCCACTCCTTCCAGACCATATCCCAAGGGTCAGAAGAGTGGAAAGGTGTCGTTCCGGAAATCCCAGGGAGCCTTGCCGGACACATGTGGTGAGTTCCCATCCAGGGGCAGAGGAGGGAACAATAATAGACGCCGCCCTCGTGGCAGAGGGGGTCTGCAAAACCAGGGCAGCAGAGAATCCTTCTCTGACAAGCCCTTCCAGCATACCTGAAGGGTTGCCCGACTGCCCACCTCTGGAGGCAGTCGGGGGAAGATTATCACTGTATCCAAGAGCCTGGCAAGATGTAACACAAGACAAATGGGTACAGTCGGTTATATCCAGAGGCTACAGAATACCCTTTGTTCACACTCCCGTAGTGTTAAACAAGTCCCTTCCAGATGTTCCACCCAATCTAAGGGATCAAGCAGTACAAGAAATTTCAGAACTGCTAAGAAAAAGGGCCATCTAGCAAGTCCCAGCAGACCAGCAAGGATCCGGAATTTACTCAAGGTTCTTTTTGGTACCAAAAAAGACAGTGGACTGGAGACCCATTCTGGATCTCAGCAGACTGAACAGGTCTGTACAAAGAACAAAGTTTCGGATGGTCACGCTACAGTCCATTATGCCCTTTCTGGGTCAGGACAATTGGATGTGCTCTGCAGATCTTCAGGATGCGTACTACCACGTCAAAATGGACAGACGCTCCAGAAGATTCCTTCCCTTCCGGCAGGGAGCCAGCCATTACCAGTTCAGAGCTCTGCCCTTTGGTCTCACCACAGCCCCCAGGGTGTTCACCAAATGCGTGGCAGTAGTTACCGCACACCTGAGATGGCAAGGAGTCCAGGTGTTTCCATATCTAGACGACTGGCTCCTTACTGCTACCACCAGGCATCACCTTCTGCGAGCCAGAGACTACACTATCGAAACTTGCTCCAGACTAGGTATCTCAATAAATTTCAAAATGTCTGCATTGTCGCCCTGTCAGTCTCTTACCTTTATGGGCGCAAATTTAAATACAAGAGACATGTCAGCGAGCCTTCCACCAGACAAGGGTATTAGTGATTCGTCAACTTGTACAGGTCTTATTAGCATGCAAAAGAATTCAAGCCAGGTTCATCCTCCAAATTCTGGGTCTCATGGCAGCATAGATCATACTTGTTCATCTAGCTCGTTTTCACATGAGGATTCTACAGTGGCTGCTTTTCACCCAATGGTCCTTCCAGCAGCTTCCCATGTCTCACACGATTATGATCACAGAAACATGCAAAAAGCACCTTGCATGGTGGATGGTCTCCACATCAGTGCCCCTAGGCAGACCATTTGTACCCCCCCCCATTTGCTATGGTTACCACAGATGCTTCCCTGATCGGGTGGGGGGGGGGCATTTTCGGGGCAGGACAGTCCAAGGCACCTGGCAACCTCACGAGTACCACCTGCATATAAACGTCTTGGAGATGATGGCCGTGCTTTTAGCGTTGCAAGCTCTTCAGGACTCTCTTCCTACCGGGACCATCGCAATTCAAATGGACAATATGTCAGTAGTGTGGTACATCAACAAGCAGGGTGGAACCAAGTCCTACCCCCTATGTCGAGAAGCACTCAGACTATGGCAGTGGGCGATCTCTTCCCAACGGTTTCTGATCACATCACACATCCCTGGGAAGTCCAACATCATAGCAGACAGGCTGAGCAGAGCAATTCTCATGCCTCATGAGTGGTCTCTGAATCAAGTAGTTGCGGACCAAATATTCTGCAAATGGGGCCAGCCTTGCTGCGACATTTTTGCCACCCCCTTCAACAGCAAGTGCAACAATTTCTTCTCTCTCCTTCCACTTCCCGGACATTCCCCCAGAGACACTCTAGTCCACGATTGGCCTCAGGGACTTCTTTATGCATTCCCTCCGTTTCCCCTTATTCCGAAGCTGATACAGAAAGCTGTATCAAATGCAAAATGCAAAATGATCCTCATTGCTCCTTACTGGCCTCGACAAATATGGTTTCTGTTCCTGCATCATCATCTTCTCGAGCAGCCTTGGACTCTGGGCCTAGTTCCAGACCTTCTGATCCATCAATTGGGTGGGCTGCACCAATCACTGCAATCTCTCCAGCATACTGCTTGGTTGCTCCACTTCCAACCTTAGTCAGGCTTCCAGGTATCTCCCCCCCCGTGTGCGAAATTATTTTATCATCGCACAAGTCTACCACTAGAAAAACTTACGCTAGTAAGTGGAAACGTTTTTCTTCCTGGGCAGAGACTAAAGAATATAGATCCCTTTTCAGCCCCTATACACCACATTTTGGAATTTCTTGCGGAACTCTTTCATTCTGGGTCCGCTTCAGCTACAATTAGATTTCAGTTAGCTGCAATTTCAAATTTTCACATTGGCCTGTTGGGAAATAATATCATGTCGCATAAGCTATGTAGAGCCTTTCTCAAAGGGACCACTCTGCTCAGGCCTCCAGTGAGAGATCCTCCTCCTCCGTGGGATCTAAATTTGATGTTAGCCTCTCTAATATTGCCTCCCTTCGAACCCGCAGCATCTTGTTCCTTGAAGTTTTTATCTTGGAAAACTCTCTTTCTGGTAGCCATTACTTCAGCCAGAAGAGTTTCGGAACTGCAGGCTCTTCGTACCCGTCCTCCGTACCTAGTGTTCCACAGTGATAGGGTTGCTCTCAGGACTAATCCTTCCTTCCTTCCTAAGGTCTCTTCAGAGAATAATTTGAATCGGTCCATAGACCTTCCTGTGTTTTGTCCCAACCACTCCAACAAGGCGGAATATAAATTGCATCAGTTAGATGTTCACAGGCAACTATGCTTTTATTTGCATAGAACTAAACATATCAGGAAATCGGACCAACTTTTCCTTTCTTATGCTGAGGGTAAACAAGGTCTTCCAGTCTCAAAAGTAACCTTGTCCAGGTGGTTGACTTCTATCATCACGTTTATCTATCAACTGAGGAATAAAGAATTACCTGTTAAACCAAAAGGTCACTCCACCAGAGCTTTAGCCACTTCTGTGGCCTTTCAGGCTAGGTTGCCCATGGAATCTATTTGTGCTGCGGCTACATGGGCCAACCCACATACTTTTATTTCGCATTATAAGTTGGATGTGGTTTCCAGAAACAGAGCAGATTTAGGTTCCACTGTTCTGAAGAGTTTGTTCCGATGAGCCACCCGGGATTTTAGGTGCTAGGGACGCTGTCCCAACCAGCAAGAATGAAGGTGAGATAGACAACTTAACATAAAGAAGTACCTACCATAACGTTCCATGTTAGTTGTCTTCTTCTCGCCTTCTTTCTTGCATCCTACCCTCCATCCCCATATCCTTGTAGACCGAGAAGAGTTCCTTATGGTTTTTCACTGGCTGAGTCTTCTCTGGCTATTCTTTTCTGTCTAGTAGCCTCTCTGGAGGTTTTATATATTCCAGGATAGGATCCTTTCCTTATTATGTCTGCAGTTAGACTTACCAAACGAGATCTGGGTATCTAGCGCCAGGCATCATGGGAAACGGGGTGGCCTCGAGCCAGTATGCAGCTCTCGAGCTTTTGAAGATGGCCGAGTTGGAGCCGAGGCTCGGCTCCAAACCCAACCAGCAAGAAAGAAGGCGAGAAGAAGACAACTAACATGGAATGTTATGGTAGGTACATAGCTTCTTTTTTTAGTACATCATAGTTGCATTGAGACAACATAGCTGCAGCTGTTGTGTCAGAAAAACACAATTGCTGAATTACAGAATCAACCAGTTAAATAAACAAATAAGCAGATCAGTAGTCAGGAATCAGAAAAATGAATACTAGTTGTATATATCCAAATACAGCAAAAAGTAAATATTACTTTACAAATCTGAACACTTTAAACAAATTCCTGAGGTCTAATGCTTACCAGCAAGCAGAATGCAATTGCTGAAAACCATTACATACTAAACAGAACATACTAAACCAGCACTGGCAAAAAAAATAAATAAATAAATACACAAAATCATACTCGGAGGCTCTAAATAAAAACCTGTAAAAGCATCACAGACCTCCAAAGCAGACACCCAAAAAACCTGCACCTCCCGTCACAAACCAGACAACACATAAAACACAAAATCAGTGTGCCGCACAATCACAACCCTTAAGGTGAAATAACATACCTAACACACTAGTAATAGGCGAGTCTATAGTCAGGCACACTGACATCCCACTCACTAGGCTGGACAAGAAGAAGGTTACTGTTAGCTGCCTGTCAGGAGCCAGAATCTGCCACATACCACAAGCACTCAGGTCACTCCAGAACAAGTACAACTATGACTCTGTCATTGTTCATGTTGGTGTGAATGACCTGAGACGTACCTCCCTGGACTACATGAAAAGAGACATGGAAGAGCTCTCTGATCATGTGGCCCAGGCGGATATGACCCTGACCCTGAGTAGCATCCTGCCCTCACCAAGAATGATACCACAGTATAAAGAAAAAATGATCAATTTCAACAATTGGCTAAGCTTCTGGTGTCATTCAAAGGGGAACTGGTGTCTGTCAGCCTGGGACGACATGCTCGACAGGCTTCATTGCTTCGCAAGAGACGACTTGCACCTGTCACCCCTAGGCTTTCGAATACTGGCCAAGCCTCTTGCTGCCCCCATAGTGCCTTTTTAAGGCAAGGCTCAAAAGTCAAACCCACCTCCGTAGACAGCACAAATAAAAAAATGAGGGTTATGCTACTCAATGCCAGGAGTTTAAATCTCAGTATGGAGAACGTCGGCATCTGTGCAGTAACTGAAACCTGGTTCAAGGTTCCACAGAGCACCCAAGCACTACCGGGCGACAACTCATACCACACATTTCAACCACAGAACATGGACTGAAACACAAAAGTAGGGGGTGTATCTATATTCATGAAGGATACCTACACCTCCAGGTTAGTGGCGCAGCATGATACCTCCGAGATCATCCATGTGCAACTAACATCAGGCACATCTGCAATGCAAATTGTGGCCTGCTACACATCACCCTCCATGACCCAGGACCACCACTCCACCTTTCTGGAGACACTGGAAAACATGAAGGTCCTACTGAACACCCTGATATTGGGCGATTTCATTTACCCTTCCGTTAACTGGGAAAACTACTCAAGCACGAACTCCCAGGTCCAGCGCTTCCTGGAATTTATCAACTCAAATGCCCTGGATCATCTGGTAAACTCCCCTACCAGAGGTGAAAACATATTGGACCTGGTCATCACCAGCATGGGCGGCAGATGTTCCACACCGCAGGTCAACCCATCACTGGTTAGATCAGACTATAAACTAATCACTCTGGATGTCCACACCACACCACCACCCCAACCAAGGAAACCACAGTGAAAAACTTTTCTATAGCAAACTTCACCTTACTTAAGACAGAGGAGGTAAGTTTCACAGCCCCCACGCTAAAGGATAACAGTGTCCAAGATGCAGGAACCTTTACAAATGCACTCTGTGAGCACCTACAAGGAAGCATGGATCGTGCCATCCCTAGCAAAACCAAAACTCACTCCCCTAAGAGAAGGAAAACAGTCTGGTGGACCCCTGCCATAAACAGGCTATACAATAGAAGGAGGAAACTAGTTCAGAAAAAAAGCAAATCTCAAGAAGGAAAGACATCCCTGATCAGTATCAGTAAGAAACTAAGGTCCATCATAAAATCCTCCAAGGCTAACTTTGAAAGAAAAATAGCCAAGGATTCGAAAGATAACCACAAAGCCTTCTTTAGCTATGTCAAGAATCTAAGTGGCAACTCGCAGATATGCTCTGAGCTAGTGCAAAATAGCACAAAATATACTGAACCCACTGATATTGCCAACATCCTGGCAGATAGATTCAGTGCAAACTTCACCCCGCTCTCACACCCAAAAGGGCCCACAATGATACCGGAAAAGTGTAGCATCCCGGAAATTACAGATGCACAGGTGAAAACAGCTCTTTCAAAAGCCAAAAGCACAGTGTCAATGGGGCCAGATGGTGTCCCAGGCTGCATCTTGCACGAACTACAGAACAAACTAACCCCCCACCTAAACACACTGTTCAACCTCAGCCTCTCCACAGGCTATGTGCCCATAGAATGGCGCACAGCAGTGGTTATTCCACTCCACAAAGGAGGGGCCACAACTGACCCTGGTAACTATCGCCCCATAAGTCTGACTTGCCTTGTCTGCAAGGCTATGGAGCGCATCATCATGGAACTCATTAACAAAGACATTGGGAACTTCCAAACACTTGACCCGACCCAGTTTGGCTTTGTTAAGGGCAGATCATGCCTACTAAACCTGGTTGACATTTTCGAGACAGTCACCAAGGCCATAGATGAGGGGAAGTTAGTTCACACAGCCTACCTTGACCTCGCCAAGGCTTTTGACACCATTCCCCACTCGGGAATTATAGAAAAACTCACCAGCCTGAACATAAACCCCTACGTCATGAGATGGGTTGCCAACTGGCTTACAGACAGGACTCACACAGTAAGAATAGTGGGCTCCAGGTCCGACTTTAAACCAGTCACAAGTGGTGTCCACAAGACTTGGTCCTGGGACCCCTATTGTTCGGCATATACTTCTCAGCAGTACAGGCAAACACAGGAGGACTATGGCTAACCAATTTCATCGATGACTGCAAACTGGGAGCCATAATTAACTCTCCGGCTGACACGGACATTCTCAAAAAGGGCCTTACTGAGACGGACACCTGGTGTCAAAGTCATGGTCTCAAGCTAAATGCCAAAAAATGCATAGTCATCCCGTTTGGGAAAAACAAAACACCCATGAATTACCACATAGGTGGCTGCCGCCTTAATACAGAAGAGGTAATAAGAGATCTGGGGACCCAGGTAGATAGTAATCTCTCCTTTGACAGTCATATTGCCAAAGTAGTTAGGAAATCCTTCTATGTAGCCCATCTAATTACTAAAGGGTTTGCATCTAGAAATAAAGAGGTTATAGTGCCCCTCTACTCATCACTCATTAGACCCATCATAGAGTACAATGCCTCATTTGGGATGTACCTCACAAGACACTTACAACAGCTGGAAAGACCACAAAAGTACCTCACCAAGAGGATTACTAGCCTCAAACATATGTCCTATGCAGCCTGACTTGAAAAACTCCAGCTGTACTCAGTGGCATATCGCTTACTCAGAGGTGATCTCTGCCTGACTTACAAAGCCATGTCCAACTCAGAACTGATGGACATGCTTCAGCTAAAGAAATAGAAGTCACTGCGAGCCACTAGCTCTAGTGAGCTAAACCTCGCCACAGCAATAAGTAGAACATGCTGGAGAGATAGATTCCTGTCACAGAGACTCCCCATGCTTTGGAACAAAATTCCTAACTACATTAGGCAGAGCCCCTCACTAACACTCTTCAAGAGAAACCTTGATGAGTGGATGGATAACAGAAAATACACCCCTGGGTTCACTTCATTGGCTCTTCTTGACAGATGCTCAGTTGATTAATCAATGGTGTGGCGAAAGCTGACGCACTCTGGCTAGGCTTATAAATGTCCTTGGGCAGATAGCCTAGTACCTACCTATGAACTTGTGTCCTGGTGGGAGACTAGAAATTTAAAGATGGCTCCATGCTCAGCAGGATTCTAATATAGACTTAGTATTGGGGGAGGGACATAGCACAAGGGGTGTAAACCAAGTGGAATGCAAAGAAGCCAGCGAAACCACAGAGACAAACAGTGGAAATCTATCAGTGAAGGCCTCAGAGGGGTTAAGTAATAATTCAAGCTACCTGTAAAGTGAAAGAGAGAAGAGACAGCAAAGTTTATTAAGGTTGGGAGTGTGTCTTCACATTGACTTGCTTATTAGTAGCCAGTGTGTGCACAGTTTAGAATAGGGAGATACATTAGCATTGAAGGGGAATGTAGAGAGATGCAAATAAACAGGTGGGCCTCCAAGTGATACAAACTAAAGCAGAAAGCACTGAGAGGGCTGCTTGATGGTTAATTTAGTCACAGGGATCTGAATTAAATGTATACTGTCTAATTGGACAGTTAGGATTACTGCACTAGCTGGGGGGGGGGGGCACAAGGCTACAACAGTCAGTTTTATTGGCACACTGAGAACTACTTAGAAATACTGCTAATGTTATAGCTTTACTCTCATAAAACATGCAAGTAGAATGCCTGGGTGGACTGACCCTGCTCTTGAGGCTCAAAATGTATATCCTTGTTTAGTTTTGCAGTACTGATTCCTTCTTATACGGTACTGGTGGTGTGGTAGCCGCAGACTGCAGATTTGCTTGAGTGTGCTCCTGCTGTTGAGGCTCAAAATGTATATCCTTGTTTAGTTTTGCAGTACTGATTCCATCTTATACTGCATTGGTGGGGTGGTAGCCGCAGACTGCAGATTTGCTTGAGTGTGCTCAGCAAGCAGAATGTAGTTGCTGAAGAGCACGTGTGTCCTGGTGGGAGACTAGAAATTTAAAGATGGCCCCTAGTTTGCAGTCATCTGCGAACTTCGTTAGCAAAAGGCCTTCTGTGTTGGCCTGTACTTCAGAGAAGTAGATACCAAACAGGAGAGGTCCCAGGACTGAACCCTGTGGTACTCCACTTGTCACCGGTTTGAAGTCAGATTTGGAGTCTGCAACTTTTACAGTGTAGGTTCTGTCAGTGAACCAATTGGCAAACCCATCTTGTGATGTAGGGATTTATACTTTAGTGAGTTTTGCTATAATTCCAGAATGGGGGATGGTGTTGAAAGCCTTGTCGAGGTCAAGATAGGCTGTGTGAACCACCTTACTTTCAACTACAGCTTTGGTGACTGCCTCAAAGAAGTCAGTCAGGTTCAGGAGGCATGCTCTAACTTTAACAAACGCGAACTGGGTGGGGTCCAGATTTGGGAGGTTACCAATGTCTTTGTTTATAAGTTCCATGATGATACGTTCCATGGTCTTACAGAGCAGGCTCGTCAGGATAATAGGGCGATAGTTCCCAGGATCAGTGGTGGCTTCCCCTTTGTGGAGTGGGATAACTATTGCTATGTGCCATTCAGTGGTCACAAAGCCTGATGTGAGTCTGTGATTGAACATGGTGCTTAGGTGGGGAGCCAGTTCGTTCTGAAGTTCGTGTAAAACGCAGCCTGGGATTTTGTCCTGTCCCATGGTTGCTGTGTTTTTGGCTTTAGAGAGTGCAGCTTTTACCTGCATAGTTGTGATTACAGGGACTCTGCATTCTTCCTGTATAGTTATGGGCCCTTTAGGGGGTGAGAGGGGGGGCAAAGTTAGCAATGAATCTATCTGCCAGGACGTTTGCAATATCAGTTGGTTCTGTAATTTTCATGCTGTTGTGCTGTAACTCAGAGCAGATCTCAGTGTTGCCATTGAGATTCTTGATATAGCTATAGAATGCTTTGTGATTGTCCCTAGAATCAGTGACGATTTTGTTTCTGTAGCTAGCTTTGATGGATCTTATAAGGGATCTCAGCTTCTTACTGAGGCTGACCAGAGTACTCCTCCACTCATGGGATTTTACTCTCTTTTGCAACAGTATCTTCCTTCTGTTGTAGAGTTTGTTTATTGCAGGGGACCACCAGATTGGCTTGTTTTTTTTGGAGGACAGCATCTTGGTTCTGTTTGGGATAGCACAATCCATGCACTCGTGTAAGTGCTTATAGAGTGCATAACAGTATTGTCCATCTGCATGTATGTCATGAAGTTCACCACTTCTGTCTTAAGAAGCATGAAGTTGGCTTTGGAGAACTTTTTTACCATAATTTCCTTAATGGGAGGTGGGGGTGGGATGTGGATATCTGGAGTGATTAACGTATGATCTAACCAATGAGGAGTTGACTTCAGGTGTGGAGCACCAGTCAGTCATGTTGGTAATGACTAGGTCTAGGATATTGTTGCCACTGGTGGGGGTGAGGATAAGTTGAACCAGGGCATTGGAATTTATGAATTCCAGAAAGTGTTGAGCGAAGGAGTGGGTACTTGAGTAGTTTTCCTAGTTAATGGTGGGCTCATTGAAATTGCCCATTATTAGAGTGTTTGGTTGAACCCCAATATTTTCCAGTATATCAAGAAAAGAGGAATGAGAATCCCGGGGCATTGTGGGGGATCTGTAGCAAGCTACAATTTGGATTGCAGTTTTGCCCAGAGTTAGTTGCACTTGAATAACCTTGGATGCATTATACTGAGCAGCTAGCCTGGAGGTGTAGATATCCTTAATGAATATGGACACACCTCCGCCTTTGGTGTCCCGGTCCAGGTTAGGTGGCCGAAAAGTCTGGTATGAGTTAATAGCCTGGTAATGCAGAGATGCTCTCTGGAGCCTTGAACCAGGTCTCAGTCACTGCACAGATATTGATGTTCTCCATTTTAAGGAGTGCCTTGAGGGAGTTCATTTTGAGATTTAGACTTCTAGCATTGAGTAGCATTATCCTCAGTTTTTGCTTGCCTGTTCCTGTTACAGTGGTGAATTTGTCATTTGAACCTTGCCTAAAAAAAGGCACTATAGGGGCAGCAAGAACCTTAGCCATTATCCGGAATCCCAGGTGTGACAGGTTCAGGCCATCTCTGGCAAAGCATTGTGGTCTGCCGACCATGTCATCCCAGGCAGACAGATACTGGATCCCCTTAGAATGACACCAGAAGCTTAGCCAATTGTTGAAGTCAGTCATTTTGTCCTTGTACTGCGGTATTATTCTGGGCGATGGCAGGATGCTACTCAGGGCTAGGGTCATACCTGCCTGGGCTACAAGATTGAAGAGCTCTTCCATGTCTCTTTTCATGTAGTCCAGGGAGGTACATCTCAGGTCATTCACACCAACATGGACAATGACAGAGTCATATTTCTACTTGTTGTGGAGTGTCTTGAGTGCGTGGGTTATGTGGCAGATCCTGGCACCCGACAGGCAGCTGACAGTAACCTTCTTCTGGTTTAGCCTGGTGAGTGGGACATCAGTGTGCCTGACTATAGAGTCACCTATGACTAGTGTGTTGGGTACGTTGTTTTACCTTATGGGCTGTGGTTGAGTGGCACACTGAGTCTGTGGGCTATGTGTTATTTGGGTTGTGTTGGGAGGTGGTGGTTGCTTGCGTTTCTGCTTTGGAGGTCTCTGTTGCTTGAGCAGATTATTATTGAGAGCCTTTGTGAATGGTTTTGTTTTTCTATGTGTAGATGTCGGTGGTGTAGGTTTAGTGGGACTATGTGATGAGTGTGGTGTGGTGCAAGTGTTTACCTTCTCCTCTTGACTGTCATGTTCAGTCTTGGTTGGAGAGAGCTTTACCTCCCGTTTTTCTAGATAAGTGCATCTCTCACAGGTTGTGGTGTTGGGTGGTAGGAGGAGAGGGTTGTCTGTGTACATGAGGCAATTGCTACATTGCCCCAAGATGCCCAGATTCATCAGATAGACAGGAGAGAACACTGGGAGCTGACCGTTGGACATGCCGGAATAAAAAAACTACTTTCCTCTAGACTAGTGAGGAAAGTGAGTTTAAGAGCTGTTTTTCTCTGATCAAGTGAGGAAAGTAAGTAAAATAACGGTTTTCCTCTACATAAAGAGGAAGGTTGAGTGCTGTAGTAATTTGTAGCTTATTTAGTGCTAACAACAAGTTCTGAACTAGTGTGATAAGAGACCTGGGGACCCAGGTGGACAGTAGTCTCTCCTTTGATAATCACATCACCACAGTAGTCAGGAAATCCTTCTATGTGGCACACCTCATCACAAAAGGGATCTCACCTAGGAAAAATAGGTCATTGTTCCCCACTACTTGACACTCATTAGACACATTATAGAGTACAATGCCCCTTTTGGAATGTACCTCACAAGACATCTGCAGCCGCTGGAAAGGCCACAGAAGTACCTCACAAAGAGGATTACTGACCTCAAACAGATGCCCTACACTGACCATCTCAAAAAAACACCAGCTTTACTCCGTAGCACATCTCCAAGGTGATCCCTGCCTAACATATAAAGCTATGTCAAACCCAGAGCTGTTGGACATGCTACACCTAAAGAAATCCCAATCCCTCCAATCTACATGATCTAGGGACCTAAACTTTGTCACCACAATAAACAAGACATGCTGGAGGGATAGATTCCTGTCCCAGAGACTTTCCATACTCTGGAACAAGCTACCTGTCTATGTCAAGCAAGTTCCTCATTAGTACTCTTCAAGAAAAATCTTGATAAGTGGATGGGAAATAGGAAATTCACCCTGGGGATGACTTCTGTAGCTCTGCTCGACAGGGGCACAGGAAAATAACTTTCTTGGGTGGCGTAAGCCAGGGAACCTTGTTGATTAGGCTTACTTTAGGTCCTTGGGCCGTAGCCTAGTACCTACCTATGAACCTATCTGTGTGTGTGTGTGTATATATATATATATATATATATATATATATATATATATATATATATATATATGTATATAGGACGTTTGTTCGACTGAGCAAATGTCCGTATCAATAAAACCCGAACACACTTAAACGAAAGCGCTTTTATCGAAAAAGTGCTTTCGTTAAAGTGTGTGATAAAAAAAAAAACACTACATTTACATTTTAGCAGGGGGGCTTCTCCCCCCTGCACACCCCCCCCACTTTAATATTCTCCCTGCGAGACCGCACTACAGTGGGGAAAAGGGAAATTTCCCTTACATGCACTGTAGTACAGCCTCGGCAACAGTCATACTTATGCGAAAGTGGTTCTTCGGTGAAAAGCACTTTCACGTAAGTACGCCCGGCCGTTTGGATTTCGGTCGTTTGCTCAGTCGAGCAAACGTTCTAGATCCATATATATATATATATACATATATATATATATATATATATATATATATATATAAATATATATATATATAAATATAATTAAAATGCTATATATGTATTTACAATAAACACTAGAATTTTAGCCACAGGAAATATAAAAAAACAACACTGATGGAAGGACTCAAACAGATGCAGAAAAAAACGTTTAACTAATCTCACTATATTTTCCTAACTGACTGAAGAATAACTGTTCCCTCCTTACTTGCTAGAGCAAGGCAAGATGAAGGTGGATGAGTGTGACTTATCAGGTCCCAGAAAAAGACAGTGCATCTCTCACATCTCCCACAAATACTCAAATAGAATTTCAGTGCTGGCTACAGAATGACTTCACAACTGGTCACCTGACCATGTAGTTCCCACACTACCCTCACTAGCAACTGAGCCAGGATTTGGCAAAGATGTGTCACAGTACACACACAGAACTTTGCTAAGGCTTAATACAGTGTCTGGAAACTATAAAACAATTCCAACACTTCTACCCTTCCTGCATGAAAGGCATTTCACAGACATTGTGTCTCTGACTGCATTCAGACCTGTGAGATAGAATCTTTATAGCTTAAATCAAGTCATTTAATATCAGACAGTCTTTCCTTAATGTTAGCTGGGCTGAGTTTAATCCCTTCTCTTACAGTATCCTCTGCTAAAATATATACATTTTAGCATTTACAACAATACAACCTGACATGCATGTATATGTCTTTTCTGTTTAGCAGGACCCACTGTTGCTACATTTTTAATACAAGCAGCTTTACAAATACATTTTTAACACAAACATCTTTACAAATCAGTTTGATATTCAAATGACATAAAATTATTTACAAAAGTCCAGCTAGCTGTGCTGGCATATATTACACACGCACTACCCTTTTCCCTGTGCCATAGCTGCTACTCTCTCAAATCAACACAGTAGACACTGAAATTAATTTGAATATGTCGATATGATTTCCATTGCTAGTTTTTTCTCCTGCATTTCTGCAATAAATGAAAGTATATTCTTCATTGTATAGATCTGCATAGGCAGTTAATTTTCTGTGTAAACTGAAAGAAAAATAAATTCACAATTTTTCAGTTTTTTTATTTCCTGGGTTCACTTCCTCATTTCCATTGTGACTTACAGATTGGGCCTAAAGTATGTAAAGTCACCTTGACCAGATGGCTGTCACATGTAACAAAACAAAAATGTTTTCAGCTGTGAGTATAATACACTGCACAAGCTCAGTGGTTACATCACAAGGATTCTTTGAAAATGCTTCCATGTGTGATATTTATGTGGTTGTAACTTGAGCTTGTTTGAATATTTTCACATCCTGCTTGCATTGTCTTGCAATCTCCAGGTCTGGGTTCTCCCTCAGGGCCACAGCCTTTTATGGGATACTTTCATGATGCCACCTAGGGGAACAAACTTGTGATTCTGTCCAATAGGTTTAAAGAGGATGGACTGTGTCATGTTGAAAACAAAAGTTAGGCATAATTATACAGCTGCATGGTCATGGTCCATATTTTTCAACATACCCACTCCTTCTGTCAGTTTAGAATGGAAGAGATGCAGAGGAGTTTCCTTTAGGGCAGGGGTGTCCAACCTTTTCAGTTGCAAGGGCCGCATTGAGTCAACAGAAATGGTCTGGGGGCAAACGGCAAGTGAGGACCAAAAAAAAGGTCTCTCACATAAACTGAAGAGCAAAAAGGGGGGGGGGCAAAAGACCCCAGGTATATGCGGACTAATACAATGTTGGCCCACTGGCTGTATTGTAGGTGAATTTGAACAATAACTAAATTAATAAATGCATAATATTTGCCCTAAAATTCAATATCTCATTCTAATTATTAAAAGAAACAGTTAAATCTAACATTTTAGTTTATTTGTAAAAAAAAATTAACAGGTACAAACCTTGGCACAGTATACTAACCTCGAAAAAGGGCATAGCAAAATAAATTTAAAATGGGTGGTGAAAGCCAAACACATTCTGGCTAGGCTTATAAATGCCCTAGGGCAGATAGCCAGTATGAACCTATGAACCCACCTCAGTTAGGGCAGAATGGGAGGAGGGGTAGTAATATGCTGGAGGGGGTCACTTTGGCAGAGACTGTTTCACTTGTGTAATATGCTTATATTTATTAATGACTAATATTCACACCTCCTAATTAGACCGTGGTGGTGGTGCTGCGGTTGTGTGTTGCTGTCTGGTTCAATACTCAGCTATAGCGTCTTCAGTGTGGAGACGTGCGTGAATGGGCTGCACTCGCTGAAGGTTGTGCATCAGGGCTGGTAACTCGCACGTAAAAATCAACTACCAATCTTTAGCAGACTGGAGTTCCGCTGTGGCGACCCCTAACCAGGAAAAGCCAAAAGACACTAGTGACTACAACATTCACATCTCCTAATTGTGTATTTTCCTTTTCTACTCCACTATCAGACAGGAATTAAAATTTGTCCAAATAACAGTGTATTCTGTATTTATCCACAATTCAGTTTTATCCTGCAGCTATTTCCTTATTGTCATTCAGACACACACATTGATTATTCTCATCTGTTACCTCCATTTTCTATGTCCTGTACCAAAATTCTTCCTAGTGTAACTACATTTACGCGCCAAATACAAACATTTTGTTATAAAATAAGAGTAACTATCCCCAGAACATTGTTGTGGTCCAAATGACAAGAACCCCTTCCCTCCAAAAAGACTGTTTGTACTCTATCAGAAACGTTTGCAATATCGACCTGAAACATAAACATCACACTCAAATTGCTTGGCCAACTTTACAATTCCCACAAACAGTAGAAATCTTTCATTTAACACTGTATTAGAAAAAAATATTAATGTTTTGTGTCTGTCTCCCACTGTCTACTCTTCTTTTTCTTTGAGGTTACTTTATTTCTTCACCCCCTCCCCTTCTGTTACAGTACATTCATTTCCATCATCGTAAGTCTCATTAGCCAGGACAGAAGAGAAATTTGATGCTTACTTTTTGGCTATGGCCACACTCTTCACAAGTTAAGTAAGGACAAGTTTGTTTAAAATATCCTGTTTTACACAAAGAAAGCGGTCCTTTATTTTTTAAGACACAACTACTATAATGCATGAAAAAGTTTGATTATCGAGGTGTTTTAAATTTTCACTACAAACAACTCCACATTACCTTCCCAGACCCAAGTCCAAAAATATTTTCTGAAAACTGTGCACAGCTTTACAATGTAGTTGTATCAATTATGCCGAAAAACAATGCAAACCATACAACCAAAAAACACACAACACTTGCAGGAAATGATACATTTTCTTTTTACTAGTTGTTTTATGCTTACAGACATACTGTGTACTATAACTAATACAATCATGCTCCCTGAATCCATCAGTCCTGTAATTCTTTCCCCTCTTCTCTCTGCCACATTGCATTTGACAAGTTTAGTAACAGCACAGTCACAGATTCTATCTACAGTTCTAGTGCTTAGAAATCCAGCATTGTTACATTCTCCAGACATTATTTTTGTACACTTTGCAAGCTAACAGTAATAGTTCTTAAAGGTATAATATTGCTGTCTCTATTTGTGTTGTACCTGGCTATATGTTCTTTTCTTTAACTTTAAAATAAATCATCTTAGTTAACTTTTTTTCATGTTTGGAGGCAAAGCAGCATAATTAGGAGAAAGTGTTTTTTTTAGTCTTTAAAAATGCAAAGCAGTCACTGTCTGGATTCACTTACTTTCGGAAAGTAAAATACTCCTGTACGTCTGAAATTACTTGTAATTCACCAGTAACTACATGACATGTAGTTGGATAAGGTACACATACTAAAACTAACCCTTGTAGAAGGTCTCCAACCTGTGGTCTGTGCATAATTTTACAGAATAAACCATCTTTTTTTCCCCAGAGACTAGAAAGCTGAAGCATGTTTATTATACTGTACATACAGTTGCTGTGTCCAGCTATCATGACCACTCCCCCCCCCCCCCAACATCCACCCCATACCACAAAACCTGATAGGGCAAGAAATCTGGTAAAGCCTAAATAAAATGAAGTGGAAAAAGCCCCAAAAGGACACATTTTAAAAACTGCTCTTATAAACTTAGAAAGTTGCAATAACAGGATTTGAGTTAGGATGCATTTTCTGAAGGATATGAACTCTGAAACTCAAGTGTATGTCACCATTTAGCTTTAGCGACTTAATCCTCATCGATTTACCAGAAAGTGACAAATTTATAGAGGGAAAAAGACTAAAAATAAGACAAACAGACATTCTACGAACATCTGAACAGATGAGAGGGGTCACCACCCTCTCTTTCTGCACCAATTGCACCCCCTCCCATAAGCAAAGATAAATTAACACACACATTTCCTTGAAGGCTTCCATTTTACTACACACGCTAGAAAATTAATTGTTTTGAACCTTAGCTCGAACTCTCAATATAAGGAGCACTTTTCATTTACAGACAGACTTCAAGACCAATGCAGCCTTAGAAAGTGCTATGATAACTATGCATTGCCAACTGTAGCTTCTGGGGCATTTTGAGTTCATCTTGTTCTGCAGGAGACTATACATTGAATGCAAGCATGGTTATTTTACCATAATCTTTTACATTACAGAATATCTACAAATCCAAAGCCATGTTATTCAATCCTTATTCCATTGCTGAATATAGACCCCAGTTCCTTTCTGTTGTATCTCAAGACAACATACCAATTTCACTGTAAACCACGTTAAACACGTGTGCATGGGACTCACTCTATCCATGAGGGTGATGTTTTTCTGGCTCAAAAGTTACTTGAATAAGAAAGAAATAAACTGTTGCCAATGCAGGCTAGTGGTTATTCCTGCTGAATGACTTAAAAATGAGGTCTTCTCTTTTTTTAAGCAGTTGTTAAACTGCATTACATGCAGTTCCCCGTAAATAACCTTTTGACTGATATGATTTATGCTTACCAACTAACTTTCCCTCATACTCACACACACACACACACACACACACACACACACACACACACACACACACACACACACACACTCACACGCGTACACACACTCACGCGTACACACATGGATACATAACTCGCTTCATCTGTATGAATATCAGTACTGTTGCACAGGAGCTTTGTGAATGTTGTTTCCATGTACAATGTTAATAGCATCATTATATGATTTGTGACTATATTTATGATGTCTTTGACATCTAAAAGAAGTCTTTACTCATAGCAAACATAATTACTGTTTAGTTCTGTTACAATTCAAGAACAAGGGAGCTTCTCACATCTGCTTTCTGCAGGACATAATTAATCTACCACCAGTCCAGCTAATGTCTTATCCACAAGATGTTCCCACCACAGTAGTAGGTGCAGTAGTAGTAAAGGAAGCAGACACAGTGTCAAAATACTTAGCTTACCTTTTGCTATGTTGTAGTGTAGTCAGTGTGTACACAACGAAATAAAATAAATCCTCTCTCCACGATCTCGCTCCTTCTTTCAGCTTTACCAGAAGTATAAAAAATGCCCGAATGGTGTTTTCGCGCATGCGCATACCAGCGGAAAGACACTGGTATGAAAAAAACATGAAAAAAAGAAAGTTGGCGCATGCGCAGAACAGCAAAAGTACGCGGACGTGTAAACACACGGAAAAAAAGTTAAATTAAAATTAAATTTAAATTTAAGGGTCGCGGGCCGCATGGAAGAGCTCTGAGGGCTGCATGCGGCCCGCGGGCCGTGGGTTGGACACTCCTGCTTTAGGGTGTGACTGTTGTGCATATTCTCTGATGTTTTTTGTCACTTTTATTTTGAGCATCATGCTAGGTCTGGAGAATTTAAAAAGAGCAATAGTGTATTTTGAATAAAGGAGACCGAGTTTATGCCTCAGAAAGTTTCATGTGCCATGGCTGCTCATACCTGCCGTTTAAGTCCTAATTGTTTTGAAGAAGTTGATCCTGGATCATGTAGAGCTATCATTATGGTAATATAACTGTTTCCTTCTTTTAACCTTTGTGAAAGAAAGTTTGGAAGATGCAACAAGTAAGTGACTTGTGTTTTTTTTTTGTTGGGAGGTGATAGTTACTAGTGAAGGTCAAGAGGAAGAAAAGATGACTCCATGCTTATTCCCCAGTGTAAGTGGATAGTTGAAAGAAATAGTTAGTAGTTCGACAGGTTTTTGAAATGCAGCACTCTATAATAATTACAGTTGTTGAACCCATCTTTTTAAGACATTTGTATATTTTTGCTGTAATATAATGCAGTACACTACATTACATGTTACCTTCAAACAACCAGAATATTTTGATTACGATATGGTTATGTTTTTCTTTTAAGGAATCTCCTTTACTGAACCTCCTTGGACAGACCCGTTCCCTTCCTTGGCACTTGGTGGATATTGTTGCCTATCAGAATGTTATCAGCTATTTCAGCAGTCATTATTCTCCTTCTGTCATCTTAGCAAAGCAGCCTTCAGATGAGCTGACTTTGAAACTTTTAATGGTTTCTGCTGGATTTGGTGCTTCTTCAGAAAGTAATTTACATGTTGTAAGTGCAATATTTTCATACTGCAATAATGTTTAAAGTATTTACAGTGTACTGTCTTATATGTATATGTAAACGGATCACAGACATTCTCTTGAAGTACGTACTTGGTCTTTCTGTTTTCATACTACAAAACACAAAAAGCTTACATTAGACTCTTCATTTACTTTCCATTTTCCTTTACATTCTGGTTTACTTTTATTATAAGACAATTATTGCCCCTAGCAGATTGCTCACTTAATGTTGTCTTCACTCTGTAATGTTTAATAAATCCATTAAACCATGCTGCTCTCCTTAGGGAGGGTGGCCTAATGGTTAAGGTGTTTGCCTTATAAAGACAAGGTGCAAGGTTTGAGTCTCACAAGGGATAATTGGCTAGGCTTAAAATGGCTCGCAAGGGCAGTTAGCTTAGTACTAATCTATGAACCTATGATGTATACTTTGACTATGGAGTAGTTAGGAGAATCAAACTATTTTTAAAATAACATCTAAAGGGCAGAGTAAATGGTAATTTTGTTAGGGCATGACAACCAGCCTATTGATACGTTTAGAAGACAGTGCATTTAGGAGACTTGGTTGTGAGTAAAAGGCCCAGTCACTAGCAAAGTTATCCAAGGGGTTGACAAAGAGGTGCATGCAGGCTATCCTTCTTCAGTGGGTTGGATTTGTATATTTGTCATTGTTGACACATCCTCTAGTGGTAGCTGGATAGAGATTCCCAGCAGACTAGCTGCAACTGTATTAGTAGTAACAAATAGATGCTCAGCAGTCCCACTTATGGGAGGGTGGTGGCACTGGTGGAATAAATTTAGAGTACTGCTTCACACTTAACCTTTGAGAAGTGGGGGAGTTATCCCCTTCAAGGCTGTCATTTTATTACAGAGAAGAAAGCCCTCTTCCCGGCTGCAGTGTACCACCCCTTCCATGGCTCTAAGCATATCAGTTGGTGCAAAGACTGAGGACCTGCAGAATAGATGCATGGACAAAAAATTTAAAAAAAAAGGAAGAAAAAGCTGAGGAGTGCCGTTAAGAATACACAACAGATAACCTTGTATTTCCAAGCTCTTCTGCCCTGCAGTTATTAATACAAGTCTTAGCATAAGCTGCCATTTTATTATGGACTTTTTTAGCATTCAAAACAATTGTGCATACATTGCCATTTGGATATCCTTCATTGATTAGATTTCTCAGCAGTACTTTTGAAATCTCTTTGTGAGCAGCTTTCATTGGTCTTAGACAAATAAACACAAAGGACCATATAAGCCAAAGTTATCTCATGGCATTCAGTTATTTTTTAAGTGTTTTTCTGCTGCTGTGTCTTTCGGCTTTTTCCGGTTAGGGGTCGCCACAGCGGAACTCCGGTCCGCTAATGATTGGCAGTAGATTTTGACGTGCCGACTTGCCAGGTCTGACGCACAACCTTCAACAAAGGTACGCCCATTCACGCATGTCTCCACACAGAAGACACTCTAGCTGAGAATCGAACCGGACAGAATCTTACTATGAGGCGACAATGCTACCGCAGCACCACCACCACAGTCTTTTTTTAAGTGTTTTTAATTATTATTATTTTTTAATCATGTTTAATTTTTTCACATATCCATATTATATGACATCAATGTCATTTCAGCTGAAGCCTTTTGGTACTACTGCAGTGTATAAATGACCACTTAAAGTGATTTGTTGTGTTACCAGGTACATTGCTGCATTTAGGCAGTTAAGTGCCATGATGCACTAGTAATACATTCATTTTTTTATTTGAGATGTTTTTAGTAAAAAAGTTTCATAAATTATTTTATTAAACCATGGCCTAAAGAAATGTAGTCTATCTTTAAGTGATGTCAACTTAGGAATAATGTGAGGTGAATGCTTAGACTTTAATCGACATGTCTTTGTAGCTGGCACTTAATCTCCTTTCTGACAGATAAGTCCATTGTCTGTTCCGGCCCTTTAGGAAACTGAGTATTTCTTCATTATCAGAAGTTCCATATTAGACGCTGCTATGTTTAGCTTACTGATCTTAGGCCTTATTTTGTTAGGAAAATGCTGCTAATGTAAATTTTTTCTGTTCAAAATAACTTTCATGAGGGGAAGTGCTTTATGCTTGTGTTCACTCCGTCTCAGCTTACCTGTCATTGTTTTTTGTAAGACTGATTTTACTATAAAGGGGTTTCTGACAAGACCTTTATGTACTTCTTATGTGTTACTGTGTTTTGGAGACATTCATTGCATACAAAAGTGTAGGTGTTCTGTTTCTACCAACAGTTTGACAGCTTGCCTTCCAACTGACTCTTCCCAGCACTTTTGACCACACCTGAAACACCCTCCTCAGTCACAGAATAGACACTTAACTGCTCATTATGGTCTGACTACCTTTGTTCCTAGAAAGAAAAACAACTTACCATAGAGCCCTTGTCAACTCCTTGGGCTCAGTCTTCACTTCAGCCAATGGTGGATGACTCTGTAGTGGCCAACAGTCATCCTTAGACTACTCACTTACCTTTCTGGGTTTACTTTGATGTAGTCCTTTCATCCACTAAAAATTGGGGACCAGCCATGTCTCGTTTGACTGTTGTGTTCAAACTGAGCATGGGAGAGCCATCCTTACTGGGACACAGAAACATTCTGGGGAATGCTGCTGGGTGTGACCAAGGTAGGAGACCTCTTGCAGGAGTAGATATTCTTTCTCCAGGTCGGTCACTTAAAATACCTGTAAAGAAAAAAAAGCAAAAAGTTAAACACTGTTTTTCTGAAGACATAGTATCTGTAAGAAAAGATGATTGCCTCAGCTTAGCCAAACAAATGATCCACTGTTGTCTATTTTCATCTGATTCAACATTTGCATTGTTGGATCCAATCAGATCTGACCTCAGCACCTTCTTCCAGAGGTTTGGATCCAAGGCTCTGATTGCTCCTCTACCTGCAGCTCCCTCCTTCTAGCTAAATTACCTCAGATCTTGTTTGCCACCTGTTCTATCCAGATGTGTTATCCAAGAGCTGTAACAGTCTATTCAGGATAAGTGAAAGTTTTCTTCTTTTTCCTGTTCGACTCCTCTCTGTTAATATTTTTGTTGAATTAGTATAGTGTAGTGTTCAGTTTAGATTCCAGTAGTTTAGGATTTATGCTATTCTATTTTTATTCGTATCATGTATTTTCTAGATAGATGTCCTTCTGTATCACTGTTGCAATATTCTTTGCTATAGGGATCCTCTCTCAAAGGGCAGCAGGATGTTCAGCCAGTATGCCAAAACCTTATGATCTTGTATAGGTTCATAGATAGGTACTAGGCTGTCTACCCGAGGGCATTTATAAGCCTAGCTAGAGTGTGTCAGCTTTCGCCGCCACATTGATTAATTAACTGATCCTCTGTTAAGCAGAGCCAGTGAAGTGATCCCAGGGGTGTATTTTCTGTTACCCATCCACTCGTCAGGGTTTCTCTTGAAGAGTGTTAGTGAGGGGCTCTGCCTGATGTAATTTGGATTTTGTTCCAAAGCATGGGGAGTCTCTGTGACAGGAATCTATTCCTCCAGCATGTTCTATTTAGTGTTGTGGCAAGGTTTAGCCCACTAGAGTGTGTGGCTCGCAGTGACTTGGATTTCTTTAGGTGGAGCATGTCCATCAATTCTGAGTTGGCTTTGTAAGTCAGGCAGAGATCACCTCTGAGTAAGTGATATGCCACTGAGTACAGTCGGAGTTTTTTCAGTCGGGCTGCATAGGACATATGTTTGAGACCAGTAATCCTCTTGGTGAGGTACTTTTGTGGTCTTTCCAGCTGTTGGAAGTGTCTTGTGAGGTACATCCCAAATGGAGCATTGTACTCTATGATGTGTCTAATGAGTGACGAGTAGAGGGGCACTATAACCTCTTGATTTCTAGATGTGAACCCTTTAGTAATTAGATGGGCCACATAGAAGGATTTCCTAACTACTTTGGCAATATGATTGTCAAAGGAGAGATTACTATCTACCTGGGTCCCCACATCTCTTATTACCTCTTCTGTATTAAGGGGGCTGCCACCTATGTGGTAATTCGTGAGTGTTTTG
This sequence comes from Protopterus annectens, assembly GCF_019279795.1. Classification (NCBI taxonomy): domain Eukaryota; kingdom Metazoa; phylum Chordata; order Ceratodontiformes; family Protopteridae; genus Protopterus; species Protopterus annectens. The sequence goes on along the minus strand of NC_056726.1, from coordinate 788,590,839 downwards.
TTTTTCCCAAATGGGATGACTATACATTTTTTGGCATTTAGCTTGAGGCCATGATTTTGACATCAGGTGTCCGTCTCAGTAAGGCCCTTTTAGAGGATGTCCGTGTCAGCTGGAGAGTCAATTATGGATCCCAGTTTGCAGTCATTGACAAACTTGGTTAGCCATAGTCCTCCTGTGTTTGCCTGTACTTCTAAGAAGTATATGCCGAACAGTAGGGGTCCCAGGACCAAGCCTTGTGAGACACCACTTGTGACTGGTTTAGAGTCGGACCTGGAGCCCGCTATTCTTACCTTGTGAGTTCTGTCTGTAAGCCAGTTGGCAACCCATCTCGTGATGTAGGGGTTTATGTTCAGGCTAGTGAGTTTTTCTGTAATACCCGAGTGGGGAATGGTGTCAAAAGCCTTGGAGAGGTCAAGGTAGGCTGTGTGAACCACCTTTCCCTCGTCTATGGCCTTGGTGACTGTCTCGATGAAGTCAACTAGGTTTAGTAGGCATGATCTGCCCTTAACAAAACCCAACTGGGTCAGTTCAAGTGTTTGGAGGTTCCCAATGTCTTTGTTAATGAGTTCCATGATGGTGCGCTCCATAGCCATGCAGACCAGGCTAGTCAGGCTTATGGGGCGATAATTACCAGAGTCAGTTGTAGCCCCTCCTTTGTGGAGAGGAATAACCGTTGCTGTGTGCCATTGTATGGGCACGTAGCCTGTGGAGAGGCTAAGGTTGAACAGCTTGTTTAGGTGGGGGGTTAGTTCCTTCTGTAGTTCGTGCAAGATGCAGCCTGAGACACCATCTGGTCCCATTGACGCTGTGCTTTTGGCTTTTGAAAGGGCTGTTTTCACCTGTGAGTCTGTGATTTTTGGGACACTATACTTTTTCGGTATTGTTGTGGGCCCTTTTGGAGGTGAGAGGGGGGGGGTGAAGTTTGCACTAAATCTGTCTGTCAAGATGTTGGCAATATCAGTAGGTTCAGTATATTTTGTGCTATTTTGCTCTAGTTCAGTGCATACCTGCGAGTTGCCACTTAGATTCTTAACATAGCTAAAGAAGGCTTTGTGGTTATCTTTTGAATCCTTGGTTATTTTTCTTTCGAAGTTAGCCTTGGATGATTTCATGAGGGACCTCAGTTTCTTACTGTTACTGATCAGGGATGTCTTTCCTTCCTGGGATTTGCTTTTTTTTCAGAACTAGTTTCCTCCTTCTGTTGTATAGCCTGTTTATTTCAGGGGTCCACCAAACTGGTTTCCTTCTCTTAGAGGAGTGAGTCTTGGTTTTGCTAGGGATGGCACAATCCATGCATCCTTGTAGGTGCTCATAGAGTGCATTTGTAAAGGTTTCTGCATCTTGAGCAGTATTATCCTTTAGCGTGGGGGCTGTGAAACTTACCACCTCTGTCTTAAGTAAGGTGATGTTTGCTTTAGAAAATATTTTTACTGTGGTTTCCTTAGTTGGGGGTGGTGGTGGGGTGTGGACATCCAGAGTGATTAGTTTATGGTCTGATCTAACCTGTGACGGGTTGACCTCCGGTGCGGAACACCTGTCGCCCATGTTGGTGATGACCATGTCCAATATGTTTTCACCTCTGGTAGGGGAGTTTACCAGCTGATCCAGGGCGTTTGAGTTGATGAATTCCAGGAAACGCTGATCTTGGTGGTTTGTACTCAAGAAGTTTCTCAATTAATTGTAGGGTAATTGAAATCGCCCATTATCAGGGTATTCTGTAGGACCTTCATGTTTTCCAGTGTCTCCAGAAAGGCAGAGTGGTGGTCCTGGGTCATGGAGGGTGATCTGTAGCAGGCCACAACTTGCACTGCAGATTTGCCCGATGTTAGTAGCACATGGATGATCTCAGAGGTATCATGCTGCGCCACTAACCTGGAGGTGTAGGTATCCTTGATGAATATGGATACACCCCCTCCTTTTGTGTTTTGGTCCATGTTCTGTGGCCAAAATGTGTGGTATGAGTTGTAGCCTGGTAGTGCTGGAGTGGTCTCTGGAGCCTTGAACCAGGTTTCAGTCACTACACAGATGTCGACTTTCTCCATAGTGAGGAGTGCTTCGAGTGCATGCATTCAGAGATTTAAACTCCTGGCGTTTTTTTATTTGTGCTGTTTATGGAGGTAGGTTTGACTTTTGAGCCTTGCCAAAAAAAGGCACTATGGGGGCAGCAAGAGCCTTGGCCAGTATTCGAAAGCCTAGGTGTGACAGGTGCAAGCAACGTGGCTTGTCGAGCATGTTCTCCCTGTCTGGCAGACACTCGATCCCCTTTGAATGACGCCAGAAGCTTAGCCAATTGTTGAAATTGATCACTGTTTCTTTATACTGAGGCATCATTCGTGGTGAGGGCAGGATGCTACTCAGGGTCAGGGTCATACCCGCCTGGGCTACATGATCAGAGAGTTCTTCCATGTCTCTTTTCATGTAGTCCACGGAGGTACATCTCAGGTGATTCACACCAACATGAGCAATGACAGAGTCATATTTGTACTTGTTCTGGAATGACCTGAGTGCTTGTGTTATGTGGCGGATTCTGGCTCCTGACAGGCAGCTGACAGTAACCTTCTCCTTGTCCAGCCTAGTGAGTGGGATGTCAGTGTGCCTGACTATAGTCTCACCTATTACTAGTGTGTTAGGTATGTTATTTTGCCTTAAGGGCTGTGATTGTGCGGCACATTGACTTTGTGTTTTATGTGTTGTCTGGTTTGTGACAGGAGGTGCAAGTTTTTTGGGTGTCTGCTTTGTAGCTCTCTGATGCTTTTGCAGGTTTTTATTTAGAGCCTCTGAGTATGATTTAGTGTATTTATGTGCATTTTTTGCCAGTGCTGGTTTAGTAGGTCTATGTGAGGCTGGAGGTGTGGTACAAGTGTTAACCTTCTCCTCATGACTGAGACCTTAGCCTCCAGTTTGGCTGTATAATTGCATCTGTCACATATATTAGTGTTTTGTGGTAGGAGGAGAGGGTTGTCTGTGTACATGAGGCAGTTGTAACATTGCCTCAGGATAGCCAGGTTCACCAGCTGGACTGGAGAGTACACATGAAGTTGCCCTTTGTTCATGTCTGAATAGTAGGGTGAGCTGCTTAGTCGCTTGGTTGGTGAGGGGTGGATAAAGAGCCCTGTCCTGCTGGGCAATCAAGTGTTCGGGGTATATTAGTACTTGCTATTAGGTCTGAGCAAGTGCTGGACTGTAGGATGCTTTTGAGTGCTTAGGTTGAGAGTTAGACTAATTTCAAGGGAAAAACTGAAGAGGAGACTTAGTGGAGCCGGGAATAATTTAACCGTAGCTGACTGGTGCTGCCCGGCACGCAAAACCCTGCAAACCCGGTTTTTAAACTACTAACTTCTGGGCTGGAACCACTCCTCCAGGGACAGATGGCTGCTCAAAGTTCCCCTCTCTCACAGGTGAACAGAGAAACTTCCCTCTATCCAAGTAAGGTATGAGCAACTCAGAAACTTGTAACACAGCCCTGAATTCAGCACTAGCCTGAAAACTGGACTACACTAGCTTAGAAGGGTGGGAAACAAGGAATGTGTTTTTTTTTTTTTTTAAAGATAAGGCAAAAACAATAAAAAGTACACTTAAAACAGCTTTAAACGACTACAAGCAATTAGAAAAGGCTATCGTACTTTACTGTGTAGCCTACAACAGGTAGATAAATTATTTAAACAAAAAATGACTTTTTAAAAGTGCAGGCAGTCAAATAAGTACAATATGTGAAAAAAACTAGCTTTTACGCTGGAAAATCAGCATTTACATGGAAAACAGTTAAGTACAGCAAGAAAATACAGAAAACTGATACTTAATCACTCCAAAGGCTCTCTCTTAAGCTAGAAGACTTGTATCAGTTTAAGGATTTCTAGTGCTTTCCAATTTATCGGTTTTGGCCCATAAATTGTAGTTTATTGGCCATTTAGGCAGTTTTCCATCTCTTTCAACTTGCTGGCTTAAAAGCCTGTGTTTGAGCTTGTTCCCCGCCTTTCCTGTAACTAGTCTAGTCCAGGTACAGATTTGCTGTATTCCAGGACTCTGTAAGCTTCTGAGCCCCCCAAGCCTTTCTGTGTTGGAGGAAAGCCTTCTAGCTTATCCGTGGGAGTGGTAAGCACTAGGTAGCCTGCTACCATGAGAGGAGAGGTTCTTGGCCCAGAAATTGTAGTTTATTGACCATTTGGACAGTTTGTCCGTCTCTTTCAACTTTCTGGTTTAAAAGACCACATCTGGGCTTGTTTCCCATCTTTCCTGTAACTAACCTACTGGTAGCACTAGAAAGCCTTAAACTGATATAAGCCTTCTAGCTTAGGAGAGAGACTTTGGAGTGATTAAGTATCAGTTTTCTGTACTTTCTTGCTGTACTTAACTGTTTTCTGCCTAAACGCAGATTTTCCAGCATTTATTGTGATTTAAAAGCTTGTTTTTTTTTTCACATATTGTACTTATTTGACTGCCTGCACTTTTAAAAAGTGTTTTTTTTGTTTAAATAATTTGTTTAACTGTTGTAGGCTACACACTAAAGTGCAATAGCCTTTTCTGATCGTTTGTAGTCGTTTAAGGCTGTTTTAAGTGTACTTTTTACTGTTTTTGCCTTATCTATTCAAAAAAAAAAACAAAAAAATCCTTGTTTCTCGCCTTTCTAAGCTAGTATAATCTAGTTTTCAGGCTAGTGTTGAATTCAGGGCCGTGATACTAGTTTCTGAGTTGCCCATACCTTACTTGGATAGAAGGAAGTTTCTCTGTTCACCTGTGAGAGAGGGGAGCTTTGTGCAACCTATCTGTCCTTGGAGGAGTGGTTCCAGCCCAGAAGTTAGTAGTTTATTGGCCATTTTGGGCTAATTTCTCTCTCTTTCATTTCCCTACTATAAAAACAGAGTTTGCACGGTTTTGCGCACAGGGCAGTGCCAATTAGCTACGGTTAAATAATTCCTGGCTCCACCAAGTCTCCTCTTCAGTTTTTCCCTTGAAACTAGTCTAACTCTCAACCTAAGCACTCAAAAAGCATCTTACAGCCCAGCACTTGCTCAGACCTAATAACAAGCAGTAATATACCCTGATACTGATTGCCTAGCAGGGCAAGGCTCTTTATTCACCCCTCACCAACCAAGAGACTAAGCAGCTCACCCTACTATTCAGGCATGACCAAAGGGCAACTTCAGGTGCACTCTCAAGTCCAGCTGATGAATCTGGGTATCCTGAGGCAATGTTACAACTGCCTCATTTACACAGACAACCCTCTCCGCCTACCACAAAACACTAACATATGCAAGAGATGCAATTATACAGCCAAACTGGAAGCTAAACTGTCTCCACCCAAGACTGGAACAGACGGTCAAGAGGAGAAGTTTAACACTTGCACCACAACTCCAGCCGTACACAGACTTACTAAAACAGCACTGGCAAAAAATACACATAAATACGCAAAAATCATACTCGGCTCTAAATAAAAACCTGCGAAACCATCAGAGACCTCCAAAGCAGACACCCAAACAACCTGCACTTCCCGTCACAAACCAGACAACACATAAAACACAAAATCAGTGTGCCGCACAATCACAGCCCTTAAGGTGAAATAACATACCTAACACACTAGTAATAGGTGACTATAGTCTTGCACACTGACGTCCCACTCACTAGTCTGGACAAGCAAAAGGTTACTGTTATCTGCCTGTCGGGAGCCAGAATCATCCACGTAACACAAGCACTCAGGTCAGTCCAGAACAAGTACAAATATGACTCTGTCATTGTTCATGTTGGTGTGAATGACCTGAGACGTGCCTTCCTGGACTACATGAAAAGTGACATGGAAGAGCTCTCTGATCATGTACCCCAGGCTGGTATGACCCTGACCCTAAGTAGCATCCTGCCCTCACCAAGAATGATACCTCAGTATAAAGAAAAAATTATCAATTTCAACAACTGGCTAAGCTTCTGGTGTCATTCAAAGGGGATCCAATGTCTATCAGCCTGGGACGACAGGCTCGACAAGCCGCATTGCTTCGCAAGAGACGGCTTGCACCTGTCACCCCTAGGCTTTTGAATACTGGCCTAGGCTCTTGCTACCCCATAGTGCCATTTTTAGGCACGGCTCAAAAGTCAAACCCACCTCAGTAAACAGCACAATTAACAAAAAACAGGGTTATGCTACTCAACGCCAAGAGTTTAAATCTCAAAATGCATGCGCTCGAAGCATTCCTCAGTATGGAGAACGTCGACATTTGTGCAGTAACTGAAACCTGGTTCAAGGCTCCAGAGAGCACCCAAGCACTACCAGGCTACAACTCATACCACACGTTTCGACCACAGAACACGGACTGAAACACAAAAGGAGGGGGGTGTATCCATATTCATCAATTACATCAGTCTTTCTTGCCGAGGAGCCTGAAACAGAAGCAGTTCGCAAGTGCCTGTTGGATGCTACCTGAATTTTCGTTTACGAATTTAATAACCCTGAAGTCTTCTAAAGCTAAGTACCCCATTGGGGATCCTTTTTTCTTGCTCTAACCGATGTCAGAAAAAGTTAACAATTGTCTTGCCTGTGGAAAGCAAATACCTCACAGAGATTTTCATTCTTACTGCATCACCTGTTTAGGCCTAGACCACAATGTCCCTCACTGTCGGTTTTGTGCCTTATTTAACGCCCAAACCATTCATCGTCAGGCTCTTTTTGTCGCTAAATTCTTTCGCTCTTGATCTCCGTATTCTGAAATGACTTTGGTAAGCCATCCGACTACCGATATTCCGAAAAAATATAAAGATAAAGACAGAGACAGACCGCATAAGTCCAAAACTGCAGCCGATGCTTCCCTTAAGCTAGTTGCCAGTACACCGGTACTCAGTGAGGCGCTTTCGCAGACCCTGATGCCTGATTTATTGGATTCATCGACTATGGAACCCGTGGCTGTCTCTACCTAGGATGGGTCTGGAGCTGCTGAGCAGGCAGCGGCTTCTGAGGCAGTTATTCACTCAACCGATGTTCAACTCATACCGACGACTTCTTTTTTAACCAAAACTACCAAGTTTTTTAGGCCCGGAGTACACACTACACCTAGAAAACCGACGACCAAAGTGCATGCACCTGCTCCCATGCTACAAAAACAAATGCTTAGAATGGCTGAAGATCTTATTACGCTGATTAGGGGAAGTCAGCCTTCCCATGCTATGAGACAAAGAGTCCAGTCCCCTTCAGCTTCTACAGACCAGGAGTCCGATGACTCTGAAATTTCTGATTATGAAGACATGCCCTTATCTGCTTATAAGGATTCAGATGCAGAGGAATCCATTCCCTCTGCCTCCCATCCAGAGAATTTTTCTTTTGGTGAAACCTTGCATACCTTACGAGAGCATTTCCACTGGGAATGCCAAGACTATCCTCAGTCCAAAAAGATACTTAGATAATTTCTAGAGCTGCCTCAACACAGGCCCTTAGCAACACCCCCTGTCCTGGATGTTGTGGATGATGTTTTTATGGAATCCAGTCTTACCCCTTACCTCTTGCCCCTAGGAAACCAGACAAGTGCTACAGAGTACCTGACACTCACAAATTTATTTTCAAGAATCCTACTGCTGACCCAGATGTCATTTCCCAGGGGCCTAAAGGTATCAAGGCTACTACAGCCAAGAATCCCACCCCTTCAGAGAGGGATTCCAGAGCTTTGGACAGATGGGGTAAGAAGGTATATACCTCTGCAACTCCTGCTATTAGGGCATTGAATTGTCAGTTTCACATGCTGAAGTACCAGCAACATATCATGGAACTTATTAAACAAAAAGTGGCAACCTTTTCAGACTGTGCAGAAAATAAAGACTTGCAGGAGCTTATGCACTCTGCAAGCCAAGTCAGCAAGCATGCTTTGCAGTGTGGCTTTGATGCCCTAGAAGCATCTTGCCGGGCAGCTGTCACTGGCTCTGTACTGAGAAGACATGCTTGGCTGAAGGAGCAGACCTTGCCTCACCATGTCAAATCAAAGTTACTAGACGCTCCTTTGAATAAGGACTGTTTCTTTGGCACCAAAGCAGAAGTGATTCTTAAAAGTATGGAAAAAAAAACTAAGTCTATGCAGACTGTTAAAGAATTCTTACAAGTGCAACCCCTTAGATTCAGTAGGCCTTGCCCTTCCAAACACTGGTCCTTTCCAGCCCCCTCCAGGCCTTCTCAAACCAGACCCAGGGGAAACAGACCACCCAGAATTCAGTCTCAGGGTATGTAAAGATCTAAACATTTGGAGTGCCCGTACCCCTAAAGCAGGGAGTGGTAAGCCACCTCCATATGGAAAAAGCTCACAATGACTTATTTAGTTCACTCCCCAGCACTGCCCCATTGCTTGTGCCCTTATGAGGAAAACTTGCCCTTCATGCAAAAAACTGGATGTCCATCACTCAGGACCGGTGGGTCCTCAACATTGTATCCCAGGGGTACAAATTTAATTTCCATTCACTGCCAACCCCAAACGGGTTTCCAGACCTTCGTCCAAACCAGTGGGCAGAGGCTCAAAACCAAGTACTTTCCCTGCTCAATATCAGAGCTATTCAGCCAGTTCCAGTAGAACAGAGGGGTCAAGGATTCTACTCCAGATTCTTCCTGGTACCCAGGAAAGCGGGCTATTGGTGCCCAATCCTGGATCTTTCCATTCACAACACCTTCCTGGTGGTACCAAAATTCAAAATGCTTGCCCTGCAACAGCTTCTTCCACCTACACCAGAATCCAACCCTCCTCTCTCAGCAGATGGGACAGATTCTGCATCCACAACTGCAAACCCTAAATCTTGCAGCCTGGCTTATTCTTTGAATTCTCCCCCAGCGACCTTAAGCAAACAGGTGCTGGACATCATTCTTGAAGCCAGAAGACCCAGTACAAGAAAATCATGTACTGATAAGTGGAAAATGTTCTGCTTATGGATTCAATCTAAAGGAGAGGACACAGCACTGCCCTCTCTGCCTCTTATCCTGGATTACTTAGCAGATCTACTCCACAAAGGCCTATCCTTCTCCTCTATTAAGATACATGCCTCAGCCATTTCTACTTACTACAACACTGAGCCACCTCTCTTCTCGCACCCTCTTATCAAACAGTTCCTGAGAGGGGCAAACAATTTAAGGCCACCAAGGAGAGCACCCACTCCTGCTTGGGACCTTAACTTTGTACTGGAAAAGCTCACACTTACCCCCTTTGAACCTGCTGCATCAGCAGAGTTAAAATTCCTCTCTTGGAAAACAGCCTTGCTTCTAGGCATCACTTCAGCTAGAAGAGTGTCTGAGCTACAAGCACTGATGGCTGGGGAACCCTTCATTATTTTCCATGCTGACAGGGTTTCCCTCAGGACTAACTCTTCCTTTATGCTTAAAGTGGTGTCCAGTTTGTCTCTCAATCAATCTATCCACTTGCCAACCTTCTTTCCTAATCCTCAAAATAAAGGGAAAGGATCCTGCACTCCTTGGATGTGCACAGACAGCTCAGATTCTACCTTGATAGGACTAAGCCCTTCAGAAAATCTGACCAGCTACTAGTCAGCTTTGCAAAAGGGGCAGCGGGTAAGGCCATTTCAAAACAATCTATTTCCAAATGGATAGCACACTGCATACATTTCTGCTACAAGCACCATGGGAAACCAACCACTGAGGATGTCAGAACACATTCCACTAGTGCATCATCTACCTCTACAGCATTTCTCAGGGGAGTCCCTACCAGGGACATCCTGGAAGCTGCTACCTGGAGTTCTGTACACACCTTCACCAAGCATTACCACCTGCCTACCTTTTCTGAATCCAGGGTAGGATTTGCTACAGCAGTCTTGGAAGGCATATTAGCCAGCCCTAACTCTTCTTGACTGCCTCCACCCTTCTTCAGCTTTGGGAATCGCCCCCAGTGTGATGACTACAACAGTGAAACACGAAGAACATAGTACAGTTGTGTACACTTACCATAAATGTAGATGCTCGAGTGTATTCACTGTTGCAGTCCTGTTTTTCCTCCCTCCAGCCCCTGGTTTTCTCTCTCTCTCTCCTATATATGGCTGTTACTAACCTCTTCTTGCGTATTGGTATTTACTTTGTACTGGTGGTGTTTTGCCCACCATATCCTAGCTCCCTATTTTGGGGGCTCCTGACATTTGGGGCAAGAAAAAATGATGTATTGGCGTCGGCTGCCTGTTTTTATACCCCTGACAACCTGACATCTGTCCTGGAGCGACAGCATCCAATGCAGAAATACTAAGTCTATGGTATTCAGGCCGACCTTGGGCTACCTGCTGTCAGGTAACCCAAGTGTGATGACTGCAGCAGTGAATACACTCGAACATCTACATTTGTGGTAAGTGTACACAACTGTACTGTTCTTGATATAGCTATAGAAGGCTTTGTGAGTGTTTTTAGTATCTGCCACAATTCTGTCTTCATAGCTGGCTTTAGAGGATTTGATGAGGGATGTCAACTTTTTGTTGAGGGGCTAATAAGGGAGTTTTTCCAGTCTTGGTACTTCAAGTCCTAAGTCTAGTATGTCGGTGTGATACCCAAAATTTCGATGCAGACGTATCCACCTTTCAGTCAAGTCCAAACTCCCTCCCCTCAAGCTACTACTTCTATAGAGCCAGTGAGCCTTTGAATGCATTCACTAGTCCTTCAAGACAAACGTCACTCGTGGCCCTCATTGGTGGCTTCATCTTTGAGGTTGGTCTCATCCACCAGAAGTGTCATGGAGATGGATGCCGACTAGATGATGAGAACATTTTTGAAGACACAGATCCGACTGGGTGTCCTCCTGGTGCTGTCCCAGAGGGGAGATTTGAGTACAGTCACATTGACCCAGGCACATTATCACTAATGCCAGTTCAGTGTTCAGAAATGGTTCCAATGGGTCCTAATCCTTCCAGTGCACCTGAGTTGGATCTAACAGTTCAAAGAACTTCAACTGTGACTACATACCGTACTCTCTTGAAACCAATGCTAGCTGATCAAGATGAGTCCCAAAGCTGAAGTGTCTTTGTCAGGGTACTGGTGGTGGAGTTGACCCTAAGGTACTTGGAGCTGTTCCTTCCCTTCATTGCCTCAGCAGTCAATAGCTCATGTACAGGGTCCTCCTTGGAACTGATCGTTGTTGGAACAGGGAAGCTTCCTGTGTCAGCTGACAGTGGAAGTGTTTCCTTGGCTTCAGTCACAGTGTTGGCTTTCAAGTCTGTGAAAGGGCTTTGGCGGTTCCAAGAAGGCAGGTGTGTGCACAGAGTTCAGCTCTGCCCCAACACTCAATTGAATCTTCTCCTTATGCATCTTATTCAGATACATAGGGACAGTGAGAACCCATAAGCTCGAGACTACTCATCACTCAGTTTCTCAGTCTGATTCCGTCCTGTCTCCGCCAGACACCCAGAGATGTTCCAAGGAGACAGATGTGAAAACAGAAGCACAAAGACATCTCTCTGGAGTCATTCACTGATGACACGGATTTTGATGAGGGAGAAGGATCCCCAGACCCCCCCCCCCGAAGATGTCACATTTGGAATTGACAAGAGGCGGGGGGGGTTGGTCGACTGAAACTCCTTCTCTGGATGAGTCTGTTTCTCAAAGACTTTGAGTCTGGCTCATCTACGTCATGGGTGGTTCCCTGTCCAGATGCGCTCACAGATCTCATGGCACAGAGGGCGTGGAAGGACCCTGATATTACAGAGTCAGTCCCCCCCAAAAATTGACAGAATTTTAGCAGGCCCAAAAGGTAGGAAGCTTTGGTCAAAAGGGCTCCCAGTAAATGCCATGGCAGTATCAACAGCCACAAAGAAAGAACTATCTGAGGAGAGTTCTTCTGTTCATCCCCCTGAGAGTCAGAGGCACTGGACAGATTAGGGAAACAGGTGTACACTTCAGCAACCTTTGCTCTCAGATAGCTGAACTACACTGTCCACTTGATACATTTTCTGGGCTACTTGATCAAGGAGATTTCCAACTCTCTTTCGGGTAATTTGCTTTTGAATGTCCAAAAAAATAGTGGACACCCAACTGTATACCCTACGGTCTACAACTAATTTAGCCATGCACCTGCTATCCAAAGCAGCAGATGGCACAGCAAGAGTAGTTGCTACAGGTGTTATCATGTGTCGCCATGCCTGGATACAGCTATAGAATTTCACAGAAAGCTTCAACGTGGTCTTTATTAATGCCCCTTTTGATGGCTCTGCTCTTTTTGGACCCAAACTTAAAGAAACACTTACCTGGAGTGAGCAAGATGGTGAGACCCTTTCTGCTGTAGGAATCCATTTCTCCACCTCACTGAGATCCTATTCCAGGAATCAAAGGGAAGGTAAGAAATTGTGGTTCAGGAAATTGCAGAGTTTCACCACAATACCCCTGGAAATGACCCCCCCCCCCCCCGGGGCAGAGGATGAGGCAACTCGAATGGACGTCTCCCTAGAGGTAGACAGACTGCAGAATCAGGATTTCTGTGGTCCCTTCACTGAGAAACCTTATCAGTGCCGTGGAAGGGTTATCTGTCTGCCACAGTATGGGGGCAGTTTGGGGGTGCTTAACCTGGCAAAACATTACTTCAGATTCCTGGATGTTAAGGATAGGCACTAGAGACTATATCATTCCCTTTTTCTATTAAAGATTCCAGATAATACCACCCAGTCAGTTGGAATCTGCAGCAAGTGAAATTTCATAAAAAAAGAGGTATCCAAAAGCCCCCCCCCCCCCCCCCCCGACCAGTAAGAATCCGGAGTGTATTCTATGTTCTTTTTAATTCCAAAGAAGACAAGGGAATCTCAGGTCAATATTGGATTTCAGCCACCTCAGTCAGTTTCTCAAACTGGCGAAGTTCCAGATGGTCACAGTACAGCCCACTGTTGAGGAAGGACAATTGAATGTGCTTTATAGATCTCCAGGATATATACTGCCATATAAAGATTCAAAGGCAATTCAAGAGGTTTTTTCATTGCCTTCTAGGAGCTAGACATTACCACTTCAGAGCATTGCCATCTGGTCTCACCACAGCCCACTGGGTGTTTGCCAAGATTACAGCAGTGGTAGCAGCTCATCTCTGACGTCAATGGATCCAAGTCTTCCAATATCTAGACAATTGGGTCCTAACTGCTACTTCTAAGGATCTACTGCAACAACATTAAGCACTACTACTCCATCTTGCAGATCAGTTAGGGATAACAATCCATCAAGCGAAAACTAAACTGCCCCTACTTAGCAGATAGAATGCATTGAATGTCATATCAATACACTTCAAAAAATTGCCAGACTCCCAACAACAAGAGTTCTGTCATTAAGACTGGTGTCTTCTGAGGTAATCCATCATCCCCATCCACAAGCAAGATTGATTCTTTGATGGCCTCTACCATTATTATAGTTCCACTGGCGAGATAGGTGAGAGTGTTACAGTGCACTCTTTCAAGTGGTCACAGAGCTCCTTTCCCCTCCATAACAGAATTCATCTCACTTAATTATGCAGAAACTTTATAGGGTGGTGGCTAACCTCCCCATCAGTTACACAGGGGAGACCCTTTTAGCCACCAACACCCCAGGCCACAGAAACCAAGGATGCTTTCCTTCTGATGGGGGGGATGCATTTCAAGGGGAAGATAGTTCAAGGTACTTGGTCATTTGTGGAGGCCAAAAAACACATCAATATCTTGGTGATTACAGTGGCTCTTCTAGCATTGCAGGCTTTCCAGGACCATCTACCCAAGTTTGTGCTATCCGTCCAAATGGACAATATGTCAGTTGTATGGTGCATGAACAAACGAGAAAATAAGATCATATTCACGTTGTCAGGAGCCCATGCAAGTCTGGCAATGGACGGTGTCTTTCCATTGCTTTATGGTAGCAGTGCACATTCCCAGGATGTAGAGTGTATTAACAGACATATTGATCCTATTGCTCTTGAGTGGTCCCTCAGACAGACAGTGTTAATTGAGATTTTCAGTTCCTGTGGCCAACCTTGCTGTGACCTCTTTGCTTCCTACATGAACAAGTGCAGCAGTTATTTTGCCCTCATTCGTCCAAATGGATAGCCACCAAGAGATGTTCTGTTCCACACTTGATCCCCATGTCTCCTGTATGCAATATACCTCTTATGATAAAATTCATAACAGAAGACCACAAAGTGCAAGACCAAGGTGATCCTTATTGCCCATTCCGGCCCAAACAAGTTTGGTTTCCCTTCCTTTGGCCTCATTTGCTATACCCACCCTGGGCACTGGATCCCACTCCAGGTCTTCTGAGTCACCCATCTGGGAATGTCTCTAATGGACCTACACACTCTAAAGTTAACTGCAAGGTTTCTCCAGTTTTAATGATAGCCGGAGATAACACAGTGTCTTCTCCAGTAGTGTACACAATTTCTTCTTTTTCTCAAAAGCAATCAACCAAAAAAAACTTAAGAAAAGTAAATGGAGAAAATGTTCTATTTCAGCCTTATCTAAAGGGATGCACCCCTTTTCTGCCCCCTCCCATCTTCATTGGAATTTCTTTCAGCACTTTTTGCATTAATGATCTAGTTTTTCTACCATTAAAGTGCAAATGGTTGCCATTTCAAATGTTTACTTAGGCTATAATGACACATCCATTGCTTCTCTTAAAATATGTAAAGCTTTTCTCAGATGAGCTTTTTTTGCTCAGGCCTTCAGTTCAAAATCCATTTTCTGTGTGGGATGTCATAATTTTACTTCTGTTATTTACTCAGAAGCCATTTGAGCCGGCAGCATCTGTGAAGATATGTGAAGGCTGCCAGACTAGCTATATAGAATTTTGTAAGCAATTCTATATCATTGCAAATATGAATATAATCTACAGGCTTGTTCTCTTAAATGTATGAAAACTGTGTTAAATGTTGAACTTCAAAAATATAACCACAGTGCACTCTGCTGGAAGAAAGCCGATAAGTCATGCATTGTATGACTGTTTGATCTCAAAGCTTGGAGACATAATGTCTGGCCTGAGGAATTCCTTCTATTGTTTTGAGACCAGAGTTAATTGCTGGATTTTACATATATAATGTCTTTTATTGCTGCAGTTTCCTGGCCAGGTGCAAGACAAAGAAATGTTAAAACTCTTGAGTTTCAGTTAGCCTGGGAACCAGAGAAGAATGATGTAATCTAAAATGAGTCAGCAGTGATGTATTATTTTTAAGACTTTTTCAGAGAGAGAGAATCAGATAACATTTTGCATTTGTCTTCAGAAATGACCACTCACCAGTACTCTGGCTTTGCTCTATATGTAAGTTTATTTAGAACTGTGATTACTCTTAGAGTTAGATAGGAATTTAGTCAGATTTAGTCTAGCTGTTTTCTAGATTTATGTCAGACTATTCTACAGTATTATTTTAAGCATTGTCTTGTGATTTTTGAATTCTTGACTAGCACTGTGTTGAATTGAGAAGATTTGTCTTGTGTTTTTATTATTTATTATTAAATATTTTAAATCTTTCAATTGTGGCTGTTTTGTGTAGAGATAATTTAAGCTCTAGAGTACATTACATGTATTTAGTGATACTGTACAAAGCCACTCCAAATAAGCCTTGCTGTTCGTCACACACTAATTGGGTAATAATATTGCACAGTAATAATGGACACCCTTTGCTAATGGCCTTTTTAGTAGCTGATAAAAGTAGTTGTTGGCAGTGATTACAACCTTATAGCCTAGCAGGAGGGGGCATAGCTGGAGAACCTGTGCCAGACTTCCCCAAGAGTGTCTGTGTGTTTGTATATAAACCATGTCTCAAAGTATGTCAGCTACTTGGCCTGGGACACGAAGCACTGGTTGGACAGAGAGAGCACTGGAGGTTTTGGCTTGACTACACGGCTGAGATCTGTACCCTATAGCTGTGCCAGTGGGGAGTCTTATTGGGGATCTGGAGAGAAAGGGAGAAACCAGCCCCTGACTGACTGTGATCTCTGTGTGCTCTTAAGGGAAATTGTACTTTACTGTGTGTGTATTTGATATCCTTCCCAATGTGGACGCCCCTCACTGGTGCTAGTGATGAGGATTGAGGCTCCTTGATTAATGGGCCAGTGCATGGGAGTCACAGCATCAGCTGACCTTAAGTGCCTTTCTTGGAAAACAGTTTTCCTAATTGCTATTATATCCACTAAATTAATTTCTGAATTACAAGCACTCTAACGCTAGCCACCTTTTCTCATTTTCCTAAAAGACAGAGTGTCATTGACAACAAATCCCACCTTTCTCCCAAAGATCTCACCTGAAACAAATTCAAATCTATCCATTGATTTACCTGTCTTTTTCTCCAGTCTCTCTAACAGAGCTGAAAATATCCTTCATACCTTAGTTTCTCGCAGACAGATAATCTACTTACACTGCATCAAAGATATTAGAAAATCAGGTCAGCTGTTTGACTCCTTTTCCAAAGCAAAACTGGGAAGTCATGTGTCAAAGATTACAGTTTCTAAGTGGCTTTCAGACTGTATTTCCTTTGAATGCAAAATGTGATGGTTGTCTCTGCACTTAAAACCAAAAGCTCATTCCTCTAGAGTAATTGCTACCTCTGCAGCATTCATGTAATGAGTTCCCATTGATGATATTTGTTCAGCAGCAACTTGGTCTGTGGTTCATGCATTTTGTATCACATTACAAACTAGATGTGCAGTCTACAGCCTGTACATCCTTTGGCTCTTCCATTCTCAGAAATGTCCTTTCTTGAAACCACCCAGGTTCCTTTTAGGCAGCTTGGGAAACTGTCCTGAAAACTAAATCAGACAAAAATACAGAACATCGAATATGAATGTTATGTATTTAAGCATAACAGTAGATCTGTGTTGTCTTATTTTCATCTGGTTCAACATCCCTCCCTCCTTCCTCCTTTCAAATTGCTATCTAGAAACTTCTGGTATTTGAGCAGGCACTGATCAAGACCTTGTCTGCTTGAAGTCACATATCTCAGCTTGGAATACTTAGCAAGCTGTTAATTGCATTCTGCAGGAGCTGTTATACTTATCATGTTGTTTTCTCTCTGTGGTTAGTAAGGGTCAGCAAACTCTTTCTGAGGTAATTTAAGTAAAAGGAGGGAATTGTTGGTAGGGGAGGAGTCACAGCCTCAGATCCAAAGGTCTGGAAGAAGGTGTTGATGTCTGATCTGATAATCCAGATGTTGAACCAGATGAAAATATGACAACACAGATCTATTGTTATGGTAAGTACACAACTCTTGTTTACAGACAGTCACTCCTGGTACAAAGAAGTCTGTACCTGTAATTCAAGTCAGTCAAAGTATTTCTGTTATAGGCAGAGACAGGGCTTTCCTGTCTTGCAAATTCACAAGGCCAAAGCGCTGATGCTGAGGAAGACTGGTTCTCACAACCATCTCTGGTAGAATTTTCTTTTTCCAGATTATTGCCGATAATCCAGATATTGATTATTATTGGAAGGTGTAGTGGTGCAATGGTAGCGTTGTCACCTCACAGCAAGAGGTTCTGTGGTTTGATTCTCGGCTGGGGTGCCTTCTGTGTAGAGTCTGCGTGTCCTCCCTGTGTTCATTTTGGGTTTCCTCCCACATTACAAAGACGTATCTGGAGTGTATCTCCCTGGGCCTCTGATGAAAATTGGCTTTGTTCCAAGTCGGACTTTCCCAGTAAACAAATGTTAAATAAAATAAATAAATAAATTGCCAGGATGAATGAGGTGGTGATCTTCGTGTTTCACTATTGCAGTCATCACACTTGGGTTATCTGCCTGCAGGTTTCCTCTCCTCAAGTTCGACCCTCAGCAGTATCAACATCCATGCTAGCAGGGAACAGGCTGCTAGTTTTATCTAACCCTTCCCTTCAACATTAGACAAGGAAGGAAACTTTTGGACAGATTTGGGAAGGATGTTTTTTTTTCCTTTCTTTTCTAGAATTCTTAACTAACAGACTCATATGTAGAAGAAGGTTGTGCTTTTTTGTATAGACCCAACAGTAGTGCCTGTATCAATTCTGTTGTTTCCAACATTTCTCAACTCTCTACAAAATACCTTAAGGAATGTGTAGGTTCTCTTTTTCTGCTACTCTTTTTAAGAGGTATAACTAGGTATGAAGTCAAATTTTTCTGATGAGAAAAAGTTTGAAAATTTGAATTCAGTTTTAGATAAGGAGGTTTTACTTGGTCCATGTGTTACTTCGGTCATCAAACAATTTGACGGGAGGGAAATTAATTCAGGAAGTTTCTAAGATTTTTCAGGCTCCTGTTACAAATCTCCCAAATCCTCTTTCACATCTAAGAAACAGAAGAAGCCATGCCTGCCTTCTCAGGCCAAAGAGGGAAACAAAAAGAGATAACAGGAAGGGAACAATAAGAAACAAGGATCCTTTCCAAAAAGGACAGTCTACAACTTCAGAAAAACTATGTTAGCATTTCCCTACCTCCCTCTCTTCCTGCAGCAGTCAGTTTCTCAAAACCTGTCACAGTAACTGTCTGTCTCTACATTATCCTTTGGCAGCAGGTTGTGACAGACTCATAGGTGTTAAAGGTTGTTCGGGAGTGATGCAGTTGGCACTGGATACAAAAACCTCCTATCAAGAGAATTCCTCCCCACCCTCTGGACCAAACAAAATGTATTCCTCATTTCATTCAGTGTTTGCTCACCAGATGAGCTTTAGCACCAGTGCCATCAAATCAAAGGGACAATGTTTCTGGTACCAAAGAATGAGTTTCTTTGAAACCAGTTTAAATCTTTCCTTCCTAAATATGTATGGGGAAGTTCCAAAATTCAGGATGTTGAACCTTCAGAGTCTGTTACTTTTCATTCCCTAGGGAAATTTTATGATAATATCAGATCTAAAAGATGTACAGTCCTATAGTCAAAGGCTTCAGGAAATTTCTCATATTTTCTGTGTCTGGGGCATTATCAGTTCTGTGCATTATGCTTTGGGTTATCTACTACTGCAAGAGTGATTACAAAGTGTCTAGTTCCTACCACAGATTATTGCAAACTGGATGACACTCACTTTTTTTTCATATTTTGAGAATTTGCTTATCTTTTCAGAGTCTTCTCTCAGCTGAGTCCTTAACATGGGTTTCATTTGTTCTAACAAATCTGAGATTCCAGATAAACATTCAGAAATCCTCCTTGATTCCATCACATGGGATTGTCTTTGTAGGATGTCTTGTAGACAGTGCAGTAAAAGGCTTTTTAATGCAGGAGAAGTTAGATTTTTATCTGGAAGTCTTCCAGAGCTTTGGAGCCTTTACAAGCCTAGCCCATAGGATTATCCCGGCAACGTGCCACCTGACCTTCGTTCCCAGTGCCTCTGTCAAGTAGAGCCATTGGAGTGATCCCTGGGGTGAATGTTTTATTTCTCATCCACTCATCAAGATTTCTCTTAAAGACAGCCAGTGAGGTGCTCTGCATGACGTGTATGGGAAGTTTATTCCATAGCACAGGCAGTCTCTGGGTTATGAACCTGTCCCTCCAGCTTGTTCTGTTGATTGTGGTAATGAGGTTGAGGTCTCTGGAGCATGTAGTGCGAAGGGATTGGGATTTCTTTAGATGTAGCATTTCTAACAGAGCTGGGTCAGACATGGCTTTGTAAGTCAAGCAGAGATCGCCTCTAAGTAGGCGATATGTGACAGAGAATAGTTGGAGTTTTTTGAGTCTGTCTATATAGGACAAGTATTTAAGGCCTAAGATCCTCCTTGTGAGATATTTTTGTGGCCTCTCCAGTTGTTGTAGGTGTCTAGTGAGGTACATGCCAAGTGGGCCATTGTACTCGATGAGTAACCTAATGAGGGAAGAGTAGAGGGAGACAATGACCTCTTTCTTCCTGGATGCAAAACCCTTAGTAATGAGATGTGCCACATAGAAGGACTTTTTGACAACAGTGGCAATGTGGTGGTCAAAAGAGAGGTTGCTGTCAACCTGTGTTCCCAGATCTTTTCTGACGCCTTCTGTGTTCCGTGGACTACCATCGATGTGGTAATTCATGGGAACCGGGTTTTTCCCAAAGGGGATGATGACACATTTTTTTGGCATTGAGCTTAATGCCATGGTTCTGACACCAGTCATTGGTCTCAGTGAGGCCTTTCTGTGGGATGTGAACATCGCTTGGGGAGTTAATTATGGCTTCCAACTTGCAGTCGTCTGTGAACTTTGTCAGCCAGAGTCACTTCGTCTTGGCCTGGACTGCAAAGAAGTAGATACCAAACAGGAGAGGACCCAGGGCAAACCCTGTGGGACTCCACTCTTGACTGGTTGACAGTCTGACTTGGAGTCAGCTACGTTCTATCTGTGAGCCAGTTTGCAACCCACCTAGTGATATATGGGTTGATGCCTAGCTTAGTGAGTTTTTCTATGATTCCTGAGTGGGGAATGGTATCATAGGCCTTGGCCAGATCAAGGTAGGCTGTATGAACCACCTTGTCTTCATCCACAGCTCTAGTGACTGACTCAAAGAAGTCGACCAGGTTGAGCAGGCATGATCTACCCTTCACAAAACCAAACTGCGTAACGGTGGTGACACAGCCTATGACACACTTTGGAGTACCCTTCCTACACCTGACACTTCCTTATTTTGAGATGTTTTTCTTGGAGCCAGCTAAACAAAGCCTCTTAAACTGAGGGAATTGTTACTCACCATAAAAGCTTTGAGACCTCCTGAAGGCCTTCCCTTCAACAGAGATATTCTGCAATCAGAGAACTGGATTATGGTTTAATATATGAACATAAAGGGTTGCAGGCATTCATAACCTCCTTCTTTAGAGAGACAGTTCAAGACTGGTCGTGGGTCATAGCCTGTGTCATCACCGTTACAGCATTCAGTTGCTATTGTAAATAAATGTAGCAATAGACTGCCTAAGCAGCTGCTTCTCTTCTCTTTCAGACCTAAGATAAGGAAGGCTTGCTTGCTGAGGAATGTACAAGAATGGGGCATCCTGGACCATGACCTATTCACCATGGAAAAAAATGTATTCATTCCTCGGTTCTGCTCATTGCAGCATGGCATGAGTGAGCTGGCAACAAATACCTTATGTCTTCCATGGTGTGGGAAATTTCTTTGTGCATCAGTAACTTCTCTCCCCATGGCTGAGCACCAAAATTCAAGGAAGAAACACCAAAACCTCATACTCATCACCTATTACTAACAAAGAAGAGTTTGGGTTCTACTGCAGAATCCCTAACTATTTATAGACTAGTACCAGCTAGAGAAGTCTGCCTCTGCTGGACTTTGTCACAGAACTTTCAGAAGTCACTGAGACCTCCTAAAGTCATTCCCTTCAACAGACATATTCTGCTAAGTGGGAGAGTTTTTCCAGATAGACAGAAAATTGACTCTGTCACTGTGGGCTGTGAATTTGCAGGGAATTCTTACCCATCTCAGAAACTTCCTTAACTGTTTTCATAGTCTCTCTGGTGCATGTTTCCACCACGTTTATACATTATGCTTTGAAAACAGTAGAACCGTGGCTTGTCAAGCGGTTAAACTTTTTCCCCATCTGTTCTTGTCTGTATAGAGCCTTGCACCGCATTCTGACTTGAACTTCATGTTCTTTTTTTTTTTCTCATTAAGATGCAGTTCTTGTTGGCCTTTACTTCTGTTTTGTGGAGTTTCTGAACAGCAGCAGGTCCTAAGTTGTGGTGAAATCTGTTTTTTTTCATAAGGATTAGGTTTCCTTTAAGAATAAGCCATGATTCCATCTTAAAGTGGTCTCAGAACTGTCCTTAATCCAGCCCGTTCACCTCCTCATTTTCTTTCCAGGGACAGATGATAAAGCCCTATATTTCTCTGACATACACCATTTTATTATATTTTTCATGGAGATATTGTATATGTTTTCAGAAAAAATCAAACATCTCTTTATATACTGTGTTGTAGGTACAGAGAGGCCATCTGTATCTAATCAAACCTTATTCAAGTGGCTTGGTTACTGCATAATTTTTACCATCAAGTGGTATACCTTCACATGCACCACCATGACCAAAGGCCACTTCACCAAGAGTGCTGTGATGTCCTTCTAGTCTACTGTTGCAGTATTCATAACATGAGGGATTCCCTGCTAAGGCCGACTTGACGTCCAGCCAGTATACCAAAGCCTTTTACTGCTTAGGAGTACATGAGACATTGTACATATGTTTCTTACGTTGGCCATAAAAGCGATGTCCGCAGTACTGTCCTCAGAACTTCTCTCACGCCATTCTGAATGCCATCTCCAGCCATCAGTTTGCTTGCCCGAGTCATTTGGTACTGTATCAAGCCATTTCAGATGAGTGCCCTATTGAGGTTTTCTTCTTTTATCTTATTTGCTACTGTGTTGGTAAGTTTTTTTCTTGTCATCCAAGAAAGGCAAATGCTATTGTGGGACACAAATTCCACATAAGGATAGTCACGAGCAGTGGTTCTTCTGCTTAGGGCCTACTCAGGACCATAAAACTTGTTCCATTTGCCAGGCCTTCTTGTCTGAAACTTTAAAAAGTTGACGTTCCTCTCTAGCAATTTATCTTGAAAACCAGAGTCTTAAAGGCTTTAGTGAAAGACGTTATGGAGGTTACTTCTGGGTCTTTTGCCAAGTTACTAGTAAAGAGAAAGGCCAAACAGCCTAGTTCTGTCTCTTCAATTATGCCTCCTACATCGGACGTCTTTCTGGAGGCCGATAAAGGCTCGGGAATCTGTCCCGTCCTTGTGTCGGATTCCTCAGCAGGAACAGGTTCAGAGGTCGCTATGGATCCACTGACAGGGATGTCCTCAGAGGCTCTGCAAACATCTGCTTCGGATGCACAGGGGGAACTAAGACTCATTATTTCAGAAGGTCCTAGGGGGATACCTCCAATATTGGGTAAGGAGGAAGTCCTGACTGCTATTTTGGAGTGTAGGCCAATGTCAGCCCTTCCACCCAGAAATGAAAGACAAAGCATTCCACTTTAGCCAAAGATCCACAAAGTGAATGGCAGAGCTTTACCCTTGGCTTATTTAATGTCATTTTGGCCTTAAACATGCGTCTGGTGTCTCTGTCCCTACTTGGACATTTTCACCACAAAAGAGAATTAGGGAACATGATCATTCTGATGAAGAGTTCTCTTCAGATGATAAATCCTTAGCCTGTTCCACCCAGTTTTCCTTTTCCTCTGGTGTATGCTTCTCTGGAAGAGGAGTCTCATGGCACTGACTCTCCTGTACAAGAGCTTTGCCGACGAGGTACTATGACCTACTGCAAATGGAGTCTCCTTCTCTTTCTGCTGTTCCTCCAGTTTTGCCTGAATTACTGGATGCTTTCAATTCAGCATCCAAGTCTCAAGATTCACATCGCCTAGCCCCTAAAAAGACAGACCGCTTTTACAAAGTGCCAGAGGGAAGCAAGTTTCTTGTCAGAAGTCCATCACCTGATCTTTCATTGGTGTTTGTGGCTTCAGTTAAACCTTCCAGATTGTTCATGTACTACACTTCTCCCTTCTGATAAGAAAAACAGGACTTTGGAAAGACTAGGGAAGAAGGTTTACACTTCTGACACCTTAAATTTCCGTGCTGTAAATTATCAGACCCATATGACCAGATATGCTTTAGCTATTTTATCATAGGCCACACAAGTCATTTCTGAGCTTCCTGATTCAGAAGGAAATACTAATGCCTTCTCCTTACTAGAAGCTTCTTATCAGGTTGCAAGGCATTCAATTATGTATAGTTATTATGCAGCAGAAGCATCTTAAAGGGCAGATGCATCAGACTCTGTTTTGAGAAGGTATTCACTGTTAAGACTACAACCACTGATGTATGACATTAAAGTTAAGTTGCTTGATACTCCTCTGGATGACTCACTTTTGTTTGGGTCTGCTGCGGCTGACATTTAAGTATTTGCAGGAGAAAGGATTTGAAACACATTTTTGTCTCACTTGTACCTATGTTTCACAAAAATTATCATTTAAAGACTGCCTTTGTGGGTAAATTGGTTCGCACTTCATCATCTAATCCCAAAAAGAGTGGAAGGAGGCATCCTTCACCTAAGACTTCTCGGTCTGCTCCTACCCAGAAGCAGATTTTTCCTGACAGGCCAGGTAGTCTAGGACTACGACTCTTGCTACAGCCCTATATTCTTGTTTGCCTTCAGCTTTCTCTGTCTCTTCCTGCTTGGGGAAGCATCACTTAGGACACATGGGTTCTTTCCATTATTCATAAAGGTTACTTCATGGACTGGAAATCTCTTCCTCCCTTCATGGGCATTACTCAACCACCCTGTGAACAACTGCATTTATTCCCAGAGGTCCTTCAAGGGTTGTTGAATTAAGGAACAATTCAGAAGGTTCCACTTACCCACAGAGGAAGAGGGTTTTATTCCAGGATGTTTCTAGTGCCCAGAAAGGATGGCCCCTGGAGACCAATTCTGGACCTCTCTCACCTCAACACCTTCATGAAAGTTCCTTTTTTCTGCATGTTATCCCTTTGGACCTTATTTCCTCAGGCTTTTATGACATCACTGGATATCAAGGATGCTTATCTTCACATTCCCATTCATCCCCTTTACAGGAAATTTTATCTTTCTCTGTTTCTTCCTTACATTTTTAGTTCAAAGCTGTGCCCTTTGGCCTTTCTACTGCCCCAAGGGTATTCACTAAATGCTTAGCACCTGCAATTGCTTTTTGCAGGCTTCAAGGCATCCAAGTTTTCCCTTCCTTAGATGACCGTCTGCTTCTTGAATCAAGGAAAAATTCAGGAGACTTCGCCAGAGATCTTGTTGCAGAACCTACACTTGACTATCTCCCTTCTGCAAAGCCTGGAGTTCACATTAAACTTCACAAAGGCATCCTTCACCCCTTCACAGGATCAGGTTTTCATGAGGTGCAGAATTCAGACATACCTTATGCTGGCCCCTCTTTCCCCTTTGAAGGCTCAGCCATTCATTTCTTTCTTCCAAAATCTTCTCCCACTTCAGTCTGTCACAGCCAGGGAGTTCCTCAGACTTCTGGGATTTATGGCATCCACTGTTCCAATATTACCAACAGCCAAACTTCACGTGAGGAAGTTTCATTGGTTCCTGAAAACAGTATGAATACAGTATTCATTTGCCCTAGAGGCTTCGGTTCCCCTTCTTCCTTGTTTGAAAAATTAACTCCATTGGTGGATTCAACAGGTGGCCCTGAACCGAGGTCTCCCTCTGCATCCTCTTCTTTTCTCTTAAATGCTGTTCACGAATGCTTCAGATGTAGGTTGGGGAACACCATTTGGCTCCATGAAGGTATGGGGGGGGGTCTGGTCACCTTCCCAAAGAAAGATGCACATCAACATCAAAGAGATGAGAGCACTTCTGCTGGTCCTTCAGACTTTTCATCTTCTTTTCGTTCCAGGTCCTCTCATCTTCTTTTCGTTCCAGGTCCTCTCAAACTGTTTACTGACAACGCCACAGTTTTCTGGTATGTAAACAAACAGGGGGGGGTGGACAGACAAAATCTTACCTTCTTTGCAGGTTAGCTCTCATGGCATGGGAACTGGCAGTTCAGTATCAGTTGACCCTTCAAGCAGTCTGCATCTCCACCACTCAAAATCATTGACTCAATCCCATGAATGGATGCTTCACAGGGGTGTGTTTACATTGTCCATCAGTGGGGTACTCCTCAAGTAGATCTAGTTGCCTCCCTTCTGAATAGACAGCTTCCTCTATTTTGTGCCAGAGCCAGAGTCCCAGGTTCTCTGGTTTGGAAGGCGGACACACTATCTTTTTCTTGGAAGGGGATGTTTCTTTATGCATATTTCCCCTCTTCGTCATTCCAAAGATCCTGTTCAAGATTCAGAAAAGACCAAGCAAAAATCTTACTGGCCGAGACAGCATTATTCAAAAAAACACCAAAATGAAGCAGTCAGAGTGTGAGACAAAGAGAAGCAACTTTAATCCATCTGTCCTGGTACCTCGGCAGTTCGCCTTCAATGGAACAAATTTACAGACATGCACATTCTCTTTTATATATTCATCAATTAAATAATTAATCAATTAAATAATAATCAATCAATTCATCAAATGTTTTAACCCTATCAGCACTATAACATATACAAACTTTTGAATGCTCTTTTTCTTTATCAAAAATAGTAAACACTAAATATAATATAGTTCCTAATATTGCACAATGTAATATAATATGATGTGAATGATTCAAGTCATTTAGATTTTCACAATTTTTACATGTAACATTAATACTAATATGCACACTCAGAAAATATGATTTGATACAATAAGATTCAAAAATTGCAGAACACTACTGAATTTCACCCACTATCCAAATTCATCCCAACATAAAATGATATATAATACCCTAAAATCACCCTCTGCTCTAACCTATTCAGTGCAGTTTTGAAGTTACTTGTATAAAAATGGGGTCTGACAAATATGCTAAATGCAAAATACCAAACCCACCCAAATGCTCCAAAAAATTAAATTACAAAACACTAATAAATCTCACTAACAAATTTCACCCACTATCCAAATTCATCCCAACAGGAAATAATGTGTGATACCCTAAAATCATCCTCTGCTCTAACCTATTCAGTGCAGTTTTGAAGTTGCTGGTATAAGAATGGGGTCTGGCAAGTACACTGAATACAAAACCCTCACTATTGCCATTGTGCATGTTAATAAAATGAGTAGCTACTGGGCTCTCCATATTACCCCTCCTAATGTCACTCAAGTGCTCCAGCATTGTTCCCAGTTCTTCTGCATTTAGCCAAGGGCAGTCATCACAAGTTACCTCGCAGGATGGACCTTCTCACAAAAGACAAAGGATTTCTTATTCATCCCCACCTGTCGACATTTCAGTTGACTCTGTGGGTGATAGGATTATGATTCCTTTCAGATACCTTTTTTCTGAGGACATGCTTAGGGTTCTGCAGGAGGCCAGCAAACTCACTACTTGGAAATTCTGCTTATCTAAATAGAAGAGGTTTTCTGTCTGGTGTCGTTCACATAACTTGAATCCATTGACTGTGAATCTTCCATTGGTTCTCCTTTATTTGTGTGAGTTTCTCAATGCTGGGTTGATCTATTCCTCCATCAAGGCCCACTTATCAGCTGTTTCTGCTTGTCTCCCTTTATCTCCTCCTTTAGCTTCTAGGTTTAAGGCTAAACAATTCAAGCTCTTATGCCTTCTCCTCCTTTTCTGGTTTTCCATAAGGACAGAGTGTCCTTGCGTACTAACCCTTTTTTTTACACCCAAGGTTATGAAACAGTTGTTGCGTAATCAAGCCATTTATTTGCCCACCTTTTTCCCTTCTCCACAAACACCTAGTGAGAAGGTATTGCATACCTTGGATGTGCACAGACAACTAAGATTTTATTTGGATAAAACCATGACTATCAGGAAATCTGTTCATCTTTTTGTTTCTATTCATCTCAGGTCTTTGGGTTTGCCTGTTTCCAAGCAGATCGTTTCCTCTTGGATTACTAAAGCTATTGTCTTTTGTTATGTTCTCATGGTAAGAGCATCCCCTTTTCTATTAAGGCTCATTCTGCTAGGGCTGTGGCTTCTTCTGGTGCTTATTTCAAGGGTTTGGAGACTAACTCCATTCTTGAAGCAGCTACTGTACATACCTTCACCAAATGCTGCAAGTTGGATGGAATCTACAGAGCTAGAGCTGGTTTTGCTGGGGCCATTCTCTGTGGCTTTTTAGAGAGCTCTACTGCCCCTTCCACCTCCCAACTTTCCTCATGAGCTTTGGAACTCTCCCTCATGTTATGATTACTGCAACAATAGAATAGAAGGACATATTATAGTTGTATAAAATCTTACCATAACTGTAGATGTCATTCTCTTTAATGTTGCAGTATTCTATCTCTCCCATCTAACCTCCTATTTTTTTGTTTTTTCTTATGGATGCATGACTCATTTCTTTGTTTCCTTGGACTGGCATTCCTACTGGGGCATTCAGTTCTGAGGATAGTATGTGTGGACGTCGCTTTTATGGCCACCATACACAGAGAGCATATGTGCAGTGTCTCATGTACTCCTGAGTTGTAGAAGGCTTTAGTTTATTGGCCGGATATTGGGTCACCCTTGGCAGGGAATCCATCATGTTTAGCCTTTGACATGGTTAATCACCAACTTCTCCTCCACCTTCTGAAGTCCCTCTCTCTCGACAGTCCTGCTATGAACTGGTTCACATCCTACCTTGAAAACAGACAACAAGCAGTTCTCTGGCAAAACCATCTTTCAGACCTCCTTCCCACCTCCCTAGGTGTCCCTCAGGGCTCCATATTAGGTCCTCTACTGTTTTCCATTTTCATAAATGACCTTCATCTTTCTACTCCACTCTCTACCTGCATGCAATATGCAGATGACTCTACCATAATTTGTTCTGGCACATCCCAAACCGAACTTCATTCTCTCACACAAAAAGCTGTCACCACTATAGAGCAATGGTTCTCTTAACCATTGTCTTCTCCTTAACCCCAAAAAAAAACAAACTTTTGCTCTTTACACCCTCTCATTTGTCTACCTCTCTTCATTTCACACTCACATCCAATAATGGTACCCTCATTTCTCCAGACCCCACCACCAAACTCCTAGGAATTACAACTGACAATCACCTAAATTTTGACACACACATAAATACTACAATAAAATCTATTAACAGAAAACTTGGATCTCTCTATAGAATCAAACCTTCACTTACACCAGAAGCCAGGACCACAATAGCTAGAACCCACTTAATCTCTACCCTATTATATGCTTCCCCCATATATACCAATCTTTCTAAAAATAATCTCAACAAACTAGCTAAATCTTATAACAATATTGCCAGATTTGCTACAAATTCTCCTTACAGGACTCATCACTGTCAGAATCTAAAACAACTAGGCTGGCTTGAACTCCCTCACCAACTACAATTTAACCAACTTACAATAGCCCACAAAGCCCTATACCAACCCAACAACACCCCAATTCTTTCCACCCTCATAATGCCATGTAATAACCTGAAGAATCTACGCTCCTCAAACAAAATGTTGATTCACACTACCTTATCAAAAAACTTAGTAGGCGACTCCCTATTCTCTAACTCAGTTGGTAAACTATGGAATCTATTTCCACATGACCTTACAACCCAAACCTCTCTCCCACTATTTAAAACTAACCTAAAACTTTTCTTCACTAACCACTGGTTATATTCTTTTACCAACCCTGACTGTTATCCTTTAACTATCTGTTACACTCAAAACCATAATATACTTAACTATAAACCTCTTCATACAACTCTCTGTAAACTAACCTTTTTCTTAATTACTAATGCTGTTAGTCTTGAGTACTATTTTCCATGTTTGACTTTTTAAGTCATTTTTTACTGTTTTTTTTGTAAATTTGTTAACTTTGTGATGTAATATTTTATGTTAATGCCATTTTTCTAATTTTGAATTTGATATTTTTGTATGGTTTTTTTACTGGAGCTTTTCTCCCTGGGCCTCTACTGAAAATGGACATGTATCCAGTTGGACTAGCCCGGTCAACAAATGTAAAATAAAATAAAAATGCTATGAATACTGCAGCAGTGAAGAAAAGAACATGTATCATTATGGTAAGATTATACACAATTATACTTTCTCTGTCTATTTCAAAAATGTCTAAATTTCAGATATTTGTGACACAGCCACTTGGCCACTGGTTCATACCTTCATCAGTCACTGTTGTCTGGGACATGATTTTGGGAGTCAGTCCTTTTGTTGCACGTTACTGCTTTACAACTTAGTCAACTAAGCCCTTGCTCTTTTGGACATTTTAGCTTTTACATTTCATGGAGGATTTTGTAATGACTGGGAATCTTTCCGTCTGTTATCTGCTGCAGAGGGGACTCCATAGTAAGTTATAACATGTGCTTGTTGCTTTGTATGTGTGTGTGTGTGTGTGTGTGTGTGTGTGTGTGTGTGTGTGTGTGTGTGTATATAGAGTGACTGTATCAATTTATCTTTGACTTGGCCTTATGTAATGGTTATGTATTACCCTTCTGACTTCCCTCTGTGTTTGGACAGCCCCTCCATCCATTTTAAAGTTGAATAGCTATTAATTCTAACGCATTTTATTTGTATATCCTTGTTTTTTATGTTTTTTTATGTTCATAGGTAGGTACTAGGCTATTGGCCCTAGGGCCTATATAAGCCTATCCAAAAGGTACCCTGGCTTTCACCACCCAAGAAAGTTATTTTCTTGTGACACTGTCGAGCAAAGCCACAGAAGTGATCCCCGGGGTGAATTTCCTATCTCCCATCCAATCATCAAGATTTTTCTTGAAGAGTGCTAATGAGGAGCTTTGTCTGATATAGACAGGTAGTTTGTTCCTGAGTATGGGAAGTCTCTGGGACAGGAATCTATCCCTCCAGCATGTTCTGTTTGTTGTGGTTCAAGGTTTAGGTCCCTAGAGCATTTAGCTCGGAGGGACTGGGATTTCTTTAAGTGGAGCATGTCCAAAAGCTCTGGGTTTGACATAGCTTTGTAAGGCAGAGATTGCCTCTGAGTAGGCGATATGCGACGGAGTAAAGCTGCAGTTTTTTTTGAGACGGTCTGTATAGGGCATCTATTTGAGGCCGGTAATCCTCTTTGTGAGGTAGTTGTGCGGCCTTTCCAGTTGTTGATGTCTTGTGAGGTACATACCAAAAGGGGCATTGTACTCTATAATGGGTCTCATGAGTGATGAGTAGAGGGGAACAGTGACCTCTTTTTTCCTGGATGAGAAACCTTTTGTGATGAGGTGTGCCACATAGAAGGATTTCCTGACTATTGTGGCGATGAGATTATCAATGGAGAGACTACTGTCCACCTGTGTCCCACGGTCTCTTATCACACTTTCGGTGATAAGTAGACTACCGCCTATGTGGTAGTTCATAGGTACAGAGTTTTTACCAAAAGGGATGACAATACACTTTTTGGCATTGAGCTTGAGGCCATGGCTTTGACACCAGGCATCTGTCTCAGCGAGGCCCTTTTGTAGGATGTCCACATCTTTTGGAGTTTTGATTATGGCTCCTAGTTTGCAGTCATCTGCGAACTTCATTAGCCAAAGACCTTCTGTGTTAGCCTCTACTTCAGAGAAGTAGATACCAAACAGGAGAGGACCCAGGACTGAACCCTGTGGTACTCCACTTGTCACTGGTCTGAAGTTAGATATGAAGTCTGTTACTTTCACAGTGTGGGTTCTATCAGCGAGCCAGTTGGCAACCCATCTTGTGACATAGGGATTTATATGTAGTTTAGTGAGTTTATCTATAATTCCAGAGTGGGGGATGGTGTTGAAAGCCTTGGAGAGATCTAGATAGGCTGTGTGAACCACCTTACCCTCATGTACGGCTTTGGTGACCACTTCAAAGAAGTCTATCAGGTTTAGGAGACATGATCTGCCTTTTACAAACCCGAACTGGATGGGTTCCAGAGTTTGGAGATTACCAATGTCATTGTTTATAAGTTCCATGATGATGTGTTCCATAGCCTTGCAGACCAGGCTCGTCAGGCTAATGGGGTGGTAGTTTCCAGGGTCCGTGGTGGCTCCCCCTCTGTGGAGTGGGATAACCGTCACTGTGTGCCATTCTGTGGGCACATAGCCTGAGGTGAGGCTATGATTGAACATGGTACTTATGTGGGGTGCCAGTTCGTTCTGTAGTTCATGTAGAATGCAGCCTGGGATGTTGTTAAATCCCATGGATGCTGTGTTCTTGGCTTTGGAGAGTGTTTTTTTTTACCAGTGCAGCCATGATTACAGGGACTTTGCATTCTTCTGGTATAAAGATGGGCCCTTTAGGGGATGAGAGGGGGGTAAAATTAGCACTGAACCCATCTGCCAGGATGTTGGCAATATCAGTTGGTTCTGTATATTTAGTGCTATTGTGCTGTAACTCAGAGCAGATCTGAGTGTTGCCATTGAGATTCTTGACATAGCTGTAGAATGCTTTGTGGTTGTCTTTAGAGTCGGTGGCGATTTTATTTTCGTAACTAGCTTTGGAGGATTTTATGAGGGATCTCAGCTTCTTACTGACGCTGACCAGGGAGTTCCTCCAAACATGGGATTTTACTCTTTTTTGCAACAGTTTCTTTCTTCTGATGTAGAGTTTGTTTATGGTAGGGGACCACCAGATTGGCTTCCTTTTTTTGGAGGATAGCATCTTGGTTCTGTTAGGGATTGCATAATCCATACACTCATGTAAGTGCTTATAAAGTGCATTTGTGTAGGATTCAGCAGTCATACCTCTATTGTCGGTCAGCATGGGTGTCATGAAGTTTGCCACTTCTGTCTTAAGAAGTGTGAAGTTGGCTTTGGAGAAATGATTTACGGTGGTTTCCCTAATTGGGGGGTAGGGGAGGGATGTGGATGTCTAGGGTGATTAGCTTGAGGTCGGATCTGACCAACGAGGAACTGACCTCTGGTGTGGAACACCGGTTGCCCATGTTGGTAATGACCAGGTCTAGGATATTGCTGCCCCTGGTGGGGGTGTGGATAAATTGATCCAAGGCATTGGAATTTATGAATTCCAGAAAACGTTGAGCACAAGAGTTGGTACATGAGTAGTTTTCCCAGTTAATGGTGGGGTAGTTGAAATCACCCATTATTAGGTTGTACCCTAATATTTTCCAGTGTATCAAGAAGTGAGGAGTGGGAATCCTGGGGCAGGGTGGGGGATCTGTAACAAGCTACAATTTGGATTGTGGTCTTGCCCAGAGTTTGTTGCACATGGATAATCTCGGATCCATTATGCTGAGCATCTAGCCTGGAGGTGTGGATATCCTTAATGAATATGGACACGCTTCCGCCTTTAGTGTTTTGGTCCAGGTTAGGTGGCCGAAAGGTGTGGTATGAATTATAGCCTGGTAATGCAGGGGTACTGTCTGGAGCCTTGAACCAGGTCTCTGTCACTGCACAGATGTCGATGTTCTCCATTTTAAGGAGTGCCTCGAGTGAGTGCATTTTGAGGTTTAGACTTTTAGCATTGAGTAGCAATACCCTCAGATTTTGCTTGCTTGCACCTGTTATGGTGGTGAATTTGTCATTTGAACCTTACCTAAAAAAGGCACTATAGTGATGGCTAGAGCCTTAGCCTGTATCCGGAATCCTATGGGCGACAGGTGCAGGCCATCTCTGGCAAAGCATCATGGTTTGTCGATCATGTCATCCCATGTAGACAGATACTGGATCCCCTTAGAATGACACCAGAAGCTTAGCCAATTGTTGAAGTCAGTCATTTTGTCCTTGCACTGTCGTGTCATTCTGGGTGATGGCAGGATGCTTCTCAGGGCTAGGGTCATACCTGCCTGGACTACAAGATCAGACAGCTCCTCCATGTCACTTTTCATGTAGTCCAGGGAGGTACGTCTCAGGTCATTCACACCAACATGGACAATGACAGAGTCATATTTGTACTTGTTGTGGAGTGACCTGAGTGCATGCATTATGTGGCGGATCCTGGCACAAGACAGGCAGCTGACAGTAACTTTCTCCTTGTTTAGCCTGGTGAGTGGAACATCAGTGTGCCTGAATGTAGAGTCACCTATGACTAGAGTGTTGGGTACGTTGTTATGCCTTATGGGCTGTGGTTGAGTGGCACACTGAGTTTGTGGGCTATGTGTCATTTGGGTTGTACTGGGGGATAGCGGTTGCTTATGTTTCTGCTTTGGATGTCCCTGTTGCTTGGGCAGGTTTTTACTGAGAGCCTCCGCGAGTGTAGGTGTGTGTTTTGTGTTTATATTTGTGTTTTGGTCTGTGTCCTTACTCTGTGTCATGGGAGACAAGTGGAGTAACATGGGGCTGAACATGCCATCCCTAGCCTTGGTCTATACCATCATGTTGTTTGCCCCTAAAGCATGATAATGTTGTACCAAGAAAGTTCTTGAAACTTTGAGCTGTTACCTGCAGAGATCCCTCTTATGTATATGCTGATATGGAGAATGCGTACATTTGTGTTATTCTGTCCATACTATATTGTTCAGGCATAGCATACTCCTTTAGAAATTTACCCATCTCAGCAGCATAACCCTGTTTACACAGGGATTCTGGCATCCCCTTATTTATTTATCTTTGTTGACTGGAAAGAGTCAGATTGGGTAAAACCCATTTTTAGTACAGGCCTGCGGTTTAAAGCTCCACGTTTAAATTACATATTGCTTTATGTAAGTGAAACTTTTTTTGAAACGAACATAAAATTTAAACCCTCCTTGATGTAATCTGTCATTGGTGTGAGAATATCTTCTGTGATAGTAAAGCTGGTTTTGCAGCATTTTGATCATTGGTCATTAAGTATGTGTCCAGGAAACATTCCTCTTGGTTTTCACATCAGCTGTAACAGTATCAACGCTACAGGCCTTGATGGTACGACAAAGCAAGCACATTCTTTTATAACTAAATGTGTTTTTTATCTATCTGCCTACCTATGTAATCAGTCAGAAAAAAATCCTTGGTGTAGGAATCCAAGGAGTGAGATGATGTAAAGTCATAACACTACTTTATTTAGTTACGTGTTGAGAGACTATTTGTTTTCATGGTTAGTGAACAGTGATGTTCAGATGCTGGTGCTTTTGTGCTGAACTAGAAGACTTGAGATGATATGCCACAGTTCTAGTTGTTTTTTAGACAGCTGCTCTAATTTGTAGCTCATACTGTAGCTGAGCCATTAGGATTCATTTCTCTGTCTACACGGGAGAGAGAAAGTGGGACCTTTCCATGTCTGGAATAGAAATTACTGAATTTTGGATCGTATTTGTTTTGTGTAGGATTGAAAGATAAGTTTTGTTTTAACTCCTTCAGCTGCATTAGAAAATTGTTGTTATATTGTTATTTACTGGCATTTAGCAAATTAAATGAGTTATGGGACAGCAACAGATAGAATCAGTTTCTTGCTTTTTGCATAGAAAGTGTAGTACTTTTGTATACTTGCTCTTATTGCTGTTATAAGAAGAAAAGAGTTAAGCAGTGTAATTATGTAGGTTGCTGTCATTTGTTAGGATTACAACTAGCAGAGAAGGGCTGCTTATTTGAGAATGATTTAACTGCAGCCTCTAAAGTTAAGTCTGAGGACTTATTTTCAAATGAGTATGAAACAAGAAATAATTTGTATTTGGACTTGACAATCTTTCTAAATGTAATCTGCCAGCTGTTTATATGACTGTGTGTTTGAGCCATATTCAGAAACACAAAACACAAAGATTCAAAGTGAAAGATGAAAGCAAACTTTGTCATTTAGAACCACACACATGTAGCCTAAATGAAATTCCATGCATCAGCTTCTTCTTGAGATTACATATAGAAAGTAAAACAACACACACAAGTAAAAGAATGACACAATTAACATAAACAATCCTACCCCCAGTACCTGTACAAAAGAGCAGAAAAAAATAATTTTAGTACTTAAATACAGAATAAGTATACCCACCCCTAAGTTATATGCATTTTGGTATTTGTGCTGGGCAGAATAACCATAGACCATATTAGTTTACTCACATTCAACTTGGAACCAGAAAAGGTCTGTAGCCTTATCACAGCAATTGATTCTTTGATTTAATTCCTGTCTGTAATCCAGTGCCTTTTCAGGTGTGTTTTTGCCTCAGTTTCCAGATCATTACCACATCTTAAAGGCAGGCTGGGGACATTGACAGTCTTATTATCCATAGTTTTGTGTTTGTGTCCTGCTATGGTCTTGCATCACATATAGGATGGTTTGTCTGCCTTGCTATTATTGCTTCCTGAGGTAAATTTTAGCATCACTGCAACAAAAGCTGTAATAAAGTGGATATTGGGAATGGATGAATATGGAGAATGAGTGAAATATGTAAGTTTATTTATTTATTTATTTATTTATTGACATTTATTGACCACGAAATTCCACTTGGTCCGAAAACCCATTTTCATTGGAGGCCAGGGGAGAAAAGCTCCAGCTACAGATCAAACATTTTGCAAAAAGAATAATATTTACAATAATATACAATGTATGAAAAAAATGTTATATACAATTTTATGCAGTTTCCTAGCGATTAGTGATGAACAGAATAGAAAGTTTGATACACACTGGTTAGGTGGTAGTAATACATATATAGTATTTTAATGGCATACATTGTATGGAGTAAAAAGTCAGTAGCTACATTAATAATAATCAGTTAATGAAATTCAGTGGATTTACTTAAAATAGAAAATAGTCATACTGTTCAGCAGAGTCATACTAGCCAACAGAAACTTAGAATTTGTTTATGGTGGTCTATAGCTCTGGGCACAAGGACAGATTTGAGTGTTAAGAAAGTGGCTTTTTAGGGCAAATTTGAAGATTTTTATGGAATCAAGTTGTGTAATAGAGGGGGGTAGGGCATTCCATAATTTTGCTATGGAGTGGGAGTACAACCTTTGTCTAGTTTAAGCTCCTTTTTACATTGATGTTGAATACTTTATACATAGACCCTTGTCCTTAGCAGAAAGGGCAGAGAAAATGTTTGGCATTGCTTTCCTAATCCATAATGAAATGTGGGCTGGCTAGAGCTGGTCATCTTACTGATCAGATCTGCTCTAAGATCCTTGAAGAGTAATCCATCTCTTGTGGTGATAGATATGTTTTTTAAGGCTGTGTTTTATATTCTGGAAGCCATATGACTTGTCTAATTTTGTGTAACATTAGCATTTTTATAAATCTGTTCATGTTATTATGAACTATGCAGTATCACAGAAATTCATTTAAATATACCTCGTCTGCTATGACTGCTTGTTTTAGTAAATGTCTATGTATGTTAGTGCACTGATATGTTGCATAACTTAGTACTACCTCCAGTTTGCAGCATATCCATGATTTTGCATCATATTTTATGCTGTCTTCATCGGTCTTTGGATTTTTTGGTAAACTGCTGTTGTCAGAATAGTGGTTGACAGAGTTTCATACTGGTTGCTTTAAAAAAAACTGTTGATGAAAAGCCTGTTATGTGAGG
The DNA here is from genome assembly GCF_019279795.1 of Protopterus annectens. Classification (NCBI taxonomy): domain Eukaryota; kingdom Metazoa; phylum Chordata; order Ceratodontiformes; family Protopteridae; genus Protopterus; species Protopterus annectens. The sequence continues at coordinate 788,554,027 of NC_056726.1, read as the reverse complement.
CGAGAAATGAAAAGGTGGCAAGAACTTCTGTATGTTGTGAGCTTATCGAAGGAAGGACACTCAGCAAACTCGGAGCTACAATATATAACATTAAGTATCCTGTTTTTTGTTTATTTTGTTCTTTATTACTTTGTTGTTTATAGCACTTTGTGTACTGTGTATTTTTTCTAGCTAGTTTCACTGTGTGTGAGGTATTAACTGGAAATTGTCCACTCTTATTAAGCATCTGTTGGGTTGTTTGTTTATGATAACTTGTTGCAGTTAAACTCTTTTTTCTAGTGGCTCCTTTAGCTGTTTAAAACTTTCATTTAAAGGCTCACTGCTACTTTTCAGCTGTGAGTAACATTTCTGCAGTTTGTTCTCAGTAGTGGGGATATTTGTAGCATTTCCATATTCAGGCTTGTATTTGGGCCTAGTGTTTGTGGAGGCTGTGTGTCTGAGCACATAATTCAGGGACATCTTGTTTTAGCCAAAGCCATCAGGCATTTCAGTGAGAGAGAATTGTTTGAGGTCATTGGCTGGTGAGATCAGATCATAAACTAATCTCGCTGGAGGTCCTCATCCCGCCCCCACCTGAAATAAAAAAGACCACAGTGAAAAACTTCTCAAAAGCTGACTTCACACTTCTAAAAACTAGTGTGGTCTCCTTTAAGGCCCCTGAGCCGGTGGTAAACATTACTCAAACCGCTGAATCACTTACAAATGCCTTCTACCAGCACCTACAAGACTGCATGGATCAGGCAATCCCAAACAAAACTAAGACTCTTTGTACCAAAGGCAAGCGTCCAGTCTGGTGGACCCCAGCAATAAACAAGCTCTACAACAAAAGGAGGAAGCTACTACAAGATAGAGCAAAATCCTTGAAAGGTAAGACACCCTTGATCATTATAAGTAAAAAACTAAGAGCTCTCATAAAATCATCCAAGGCAAATTATGAGAGAAAAATCGCCAAGGACTCAAAAGACAATCATAAGGCCTTCTTTAGCTATGTTAGAAACCTAGGAGGAAACTCCCAGATATGCTCAGAATTAGTTCAAAATGATGTGAAGATTACTGAACCTACACACATTGCTAACATACTGGCTGACAGGTTCAGTGCTAACCCCCCCCCCCCCAAAAAGGAGAGATATCTATACCAGAGGATTGTAGCCCCCCAAACATCTCTAACGCCCAGGTGAGAACTGCTCTCTTCAAGGCAAAAAACACAGCATCCATGGGACCGGATGGTGTCCCCGGCTGTGTACTCCACGAACTCAATGAGGAATTAAACCCGCAGTTAGGACAGCTGTTTAATCTTAGCCTCACCTCAGGATACGTACCCAAGGAGTGGCGCACAGCGACTGTGGTCCCACTTCACAAGGGCGGTGCCTCCACCGACCCTGGAAATTACTGTCCCATTAGCTTGACAAGCCTTATCTGCAAAGCCATGGAAAGGATCATAATGGAACTCATAAATAAAGACATAGGGAACTTGCAGACTTTGAATCCAACCCAGTTTGGCTTTGTCAAAGGCAGATCATGCCTTTTAAACTTGGTTGACTTTTTTGAAACAGTCACCAAGGCCATTGATGAGGGTAAGGCAGTCCATACAGCCTACCTCGACCTGGCAAAGGCCTTCGACACAATACCCCACTCGGGTATTATCGAAAAAACTCATCAGCTTGAATGTAAACCCATACATCACAAGATGGGTTGCAAACTGGCTAAGTGACAGAACCCACAGGGTCAGAGTAGCTGGCGCCATGTCAGACTCAAAGCCGGTCACAAGTGGTGTCCCACAAGGCTCAGTCCTGGGTCCACTCTTGTTCGGCATCTACTTCTCTGAAGTACAAGCAAACACAGGAGGGTTATGGCTGACAAAGTTTGCAGATGACTGCAAACTGGGCGCCATAGTCGAAAACACATCTGACACAGATATCCTTCAGAAGGGCCTCACAGAAACGGATAACTGGTGCCAGAGCCATGGCCTAAAGTTAAATGCCAAGAAATGCATAGTCATACCCTTCGGGAAAAACAAGGTTACCCCTAGCTACCATATAGGTGGCAATCCACTGAGCACAGAAGAAGTTATCAGGGATCTGGGGACCCAGGTTGACAGAAACCTTTCGTTTGACACTCACGTTGCTAAAGTAGTTAGGAAGACCTTCTACATTGCCCACCTGATCATGAAAGGATTCACATCTAGATCAAGGGAGGTCATCGGCCCCTGTACTCATCACTCATTAGACCTATGATTGAGTACAATGCCCCATTCGGAATGTATCTGACCCGCCACCTGCAGCAGCTGGAAAGGCCCCAAAAGTTCCTCACCAAAAGTATAAAGGGTCTCAAAAATATGTCTTATGCTGCCCGACTGAAAGAACTCCAACTCTATTCAGTCGCATACCGCTTGCTCAGAGGTGACCTGTGCCTGACATACAAGGCCATGTCAAACCCAGATTTGATGAATATGCTTCACCTCAAAAAATCTAGATCCCTCAGAACCACAAGGGCGGGAGACTTAAACCTTGACACGGTTATTAATAGAACGTGCTGGAGGGACAGATTCATCACCCAGAGACTCCCTATGCTGTGGAACAAAATCCCAGTACATGTGAGGCAGAGCACCTCGCTGGCCTTGTTCAAGAGGAATCTTGACCAATGGATGGGAGATCGCAGATATACCCCAGGGATTACTTCAGTGTCACTGCTCGACAGAGGCACAGCAAAATAATAGGCATAGTTTTCTTCAAACTAAAGGGGTGGCGAAAGCCACATAACTATGGGCTAGGCTTATAAATGCCCTTGGGCAGATAGCCTAGTATGAACCTATGAACCTATGAGGTCACCTGGACTACAGCTTAGACTAAGCACCTCATTGGTTCTTTTGAGATTTCTTTCTTAAAAGCTGTCTCAGGTTTCAACTTTCTGTTACCTAAGAAGCTCAGTTGTGAGTGATCAGCCATTTTACAGTGAGCTTATCGAAGGAAGGACACTCAGCAAACTCGGAGCTACAATATATAACATTAAGTATCCTGTTTTTTGTTTATTTTGTTCTTTATTTCTTTGTTGTTTATAGCACTTTGTGTACTGTGTATTTTTTCTAGCTAGTTTCACTGTGTGTGAGGTATTAACTGGAAATTGTCCACTCTTATTAAGCATCTGTTGGGTTGTTTGTTTATGATAACTTGTTGCAGTTAAACTCTTTTTTTCTAGTGGCTCCTTTAGCTGTTTAAAACTTTAATTTAAAGGCTCACTGCTGCTTTTCAGCTGCGAGTAACATTTCTGCAGTTTGTTTGCCACCCTCCCTCCCTGTTGGTATAGTGTTTTTATAGTTGGTGGCTTTGCAGTTGCCCGCCCCTAGTGTAAATTTGATCTGGGACCCTCCTCCCAGTTTAGTGTCATTACCTCATTCTAGCCAGTACAGGGAGAGCATTTGAGAAGGCCAATCAGCTTAGTTTCTGCTACTCCTTTCTCTCTTTCCAAAAAAAAAAAAAAAAAAAATGTATCTGCTTTTACTGTATTTGTGTTTTTTCTTACTTTATTTTGCTTTTGCGTCATCTTAAAAGTACTCAATTGTATTTATTACTGCTTGGTGTAACTCATTGTAAGCCTTTTAGTTTAAGCACCAGTTTTACATTAGGAAGGTTTGTGGTCTGCACTGTAGTGGCAGAACAGGTAGCTTACATCCTTCTAAGTTGGGAACTGCTGATTGAGGGCTCAGTGTCTGTTATTCTAAAAGTGTATTAATTCTGGTTTAAGCACTTGGGCTTGAGGCCAGTTATTTTACATTCAGAGGGTTCGTGTTCTGCACTCTTGTGGGAGGAGAGGCTGGACTCTGTCCTTCTGAGCTGGGAATTTCTGGTTAAAGCTTATAGTGCCTGCATATTTGAACTGCTTCTTACTGAAATTGGTACACCTCATTTGCTGTAGCATAGACTAGATCCAGGCCTGCTGAATCTAGCTTTGTTTGTATAACTTGAGCACTAATCCAGGCATTCTTTAAAGTATTCAGTTGTATTTATTACTGCTGGTAGTAACTTGATTAAAGTGTAGCTATCATTTCTAAGTCTTTTGGATTAAGCACTTGGTCTTCAGACCAGTTGTTTTACATTAGGAAGGTTTGTGGCTGCACTGTGGTGGCAGGACAGGTAGCTTACATCCTTCTAAGTTAGGAACTGCTGATTGAGAGCTCAGTGTCTGTTATTCTAAAAGTGTATTAGTTCTGGTTTAAGCACTTGGGCTTCAGGCCAGTTATTTTACGTTAAGAAGGATTGCGGTCTGCACTCTTGTGGGAGGAGAGGCTGGACTCTGCCCTTCTGAGCAGGGAATTTCTGGTTAAAGACTTATAGTGCCTGCATATTCTAACTGTTTCTTACTGAAATTGGTACACCTTGTTTGCTGTAGCATAGACTAGATCCATGCCTGCTGAATCTAGCTTTATTTGTATGCTTGTTGTTTGTTTATTTCCCTGAAACGCTAATTCCACCTAAAACGCGGCCTTTTAGCACTTCTGTGGATCCCTAGTGATATCTGCATTGCTTACTGTACTTATTTCCTTGTTTCACTTGAAAGAAAGTTACTGTTTGTCGTTTTTGCATTTAAGTTACCTGTAACACATTGCATTTAAGTTACCTGGCACTTGCTCACTAAAGCAATTATATAAGTCAGCTCTAAAAAATTAAAAGCACTACACCCTCACAAACTCCCCTTGAGTACCTTGTTCCCCATTGGCCCTTTTTTCAATTATAAAGGAATTCCCAATACTATTCTAGCATGTCCAAAGGTCAGTTGTCAATCTCCTCTCCGGTCCAGCTGGTGAATCTGGGAATCTTGAGGCAATGTTACAACTGCCTCATGTACACAGACAACCCTCTCCTCCTCCCAACAAATTCCAACACATGTGAGAGATGCAACCATATAGCCAAACTGGAGGCTAAGCTCTCTCAACTCAGTACTGGCGTAACCCGTCAGGAGGAGAAGGAAACCACACTCACTACAATTCCAGTCTCACATAGACCTACCACGACAACAAACCAAACACATAAACACACAAAAACACACTCGGAGGCTCTAAATAAAAATCTGCCTAAGCAGCAGAGACCTCCAAAGCAGACACCCAAGCAACCGCTACCCCAAAACAAAACATGTGCAACACATAGCTCACAAAGCCAGTATGACGAACACTTGTAATAGGTGACTCTATCGTCAGGCACACTGACGTCCCGCTCACCAGGCTGAACAAGGAGAAGGTCACGGTGAGCTGCCTGTCGGGCGCTAGGATCCGCCACATAACACAAGCACTCAGGTCACTCCAAGGCAAGTACAAATATGACTCAGTCATTGTCCATGCTGGTGTGAATGACCTGAGATGTACCTCCCTGGACTACATGAAAAGAGACATAGAGGAGCTCTCTGAGCATGTAGCCCAGGCCGGTATGACACTGACCTTGAGAAGCATCTTACCCTCACCAAGAATGATGCCACAATATGAAGACAAGATGATCAATTTCAACAATTGGCTTAAGTGTTGGTGTCATTCAAAGGGGATCCAATGCCTGTCAGCCTGGGATGACATGCTCGACAAGCCACGATGCTTCGCTAGGGACGGCTTGCACCTGTCACCCCTGGGCTTTCGGATATTGGCAAAGGCTCTTGCTACCCCCATAGTGCCTTTTTTAGGCAAGGCTCCAAAGACAAACCCACCTCCATAGGTATCACAAGGGATAAGAAACTAAGAGTAATGCTACTCAACGCCAGAAGTCTAAATCTCAAGATGCATGCACTCGAAACTCTCCTTAGCATGGAGAACATCGATATCTGTGCAGTAACAGAAACCTGGTTCAAGGCTCCCGAGAGCACCCCAGCACTACCAGGCTATACCGCATACCATGCTTTTCGGCCCCAAAACTTGGACCGAACCACAAAAGGAGGGGGAGTATCAGTATTCGTCAAAGATACCCACACCTCCAGGTTGGTGGCACAGCACGAAGCATCAGAGACTATCCATGTGCAACTAACAGTGGGTAAAACTGCCTTCCAGTTTATAGCCTGCTACAGACCACCCTCCCAAGCACAGGAACCCCACTTGGCCTTCCTGAGAATACTGGAAAATATGAAGGTCTCTCCAAACACCATTATATTGGGCGACTTCAACTACCCAAACATAGACTGGAAGCATTACTCTAGCTCCAACACCCTAGCCCAAAGGTTCCTAGAATTTATAAACTCAAATGCTATGGAACAACTTGTTACCACTCCCACAAGAGGGGAAAACATACTGGACCTGATCATCACCAACATGGGGACACTATGCTCCAGACCAGAAGTGTATCCCTCACTGGTAAGATCAGACCATAAACTAATCTCACTGGATATTCACATCCCGACCCCACCCCCTGCCCAGAAAACCACAGTGAAAAACTTCTCTAAAGCAAATTTCACATGCCTCAAAACCGAGGCGAAATCCTTCAAAGCCCCCGGGCCTGTGAGAAATACGGCCCAGACTGCAGAATCCTTTATAAACACATTCTATGAACACCTTCAGGAATGCATGGATCATGCAATCCCAAATAAAACCAAGACCCAATCCTCCAAAGGCAGATGTCCTGTCTGGTGGACCCCAGCCATAAACAAACTATACAATAGAAGGAGGAAGCTACTACATGATAGAGCAAAATCCCAAAAAGGGAAGGCATCTCTGATCAGTATTAGCAAAAAACTACGGGCACTCATAAAATTGTCTAAGACCAGCTTCGAGAGAAAAATTGCACAGGACACTAAGAATAATCACAAGGCTTTCTTTAGTTATGTTAGGAACCTGGGTGGGAATTCCCAGATATGCTCAGAATTAGTCCAAAATGACAAAAAATACACCGAGCCCACAGACATTGCCAACATCCTAGCTGACAGGTTCAGTGCAAACTTCTCCCCCCTCTCCCCACCAAAAGGGCAAATATCTATCCCAACAGAGTGCTGTCCCCCTGACATCTCAGATGCTCAGGTAAGAGCCGCCCTCTCCAAAGCAAAAAACACAGCATCAATGGGACCAGGTGGTGTCCCGGGCTGTGTTCTACATGAACTCCAAGAAGAGCTAAACCCAAACATAAAACTACTGTTCAGTCTTAGCCTTACTACAGGATATGTACCCAAAGAGTGGCGTACAGCAACAGTGGTCCCTCTCCACAAAGGTGGTCCCTCAACAGATCCTGGAAACTATCGCCCCATAAGCCTGACTAGCTTGGTCTGCAAAGCTATGGAAAGGATCATCATGGACCTCATAAATAAAGACATTGGGGACCTACAGACACTGGATCCTACCCAGTTTGGCTTTGTTAAGGGCAGATCCTGCCTCTTAAACCTGGTCGATTTCTTTGAAACAGTCACCAAGGCCATTGACGAGTTGACGGTTGTCCACACAGCCTACCTGGACCTCGCAAAAGCCTTCGATACAATACCCCACTCGGGCATTATAGATAAGCTCACCAGCTTAAATATAAACCCCCATGTCACTAGATGGGTTGCAAACTGGCTCAAGGACAGAACCCACATGGTTAGAATTGCTGGAGCCATGTCAGACTCCAAACCAGTTACAAGTGGCGTCCCACAAGGCTCAGTCCTGGGACCTCTCTTGTTCGGTATATATTTCTCGGTGGTAAAGGCCAACACGGAAGGACTGTGGCTGACCAAGTTCGCAGATGACTGCAAACTGGGCGCCATAATCAACTCTCCAGCCGACATAAGCATCCTCCAAAAGGGCCTCATAGAAACAGACAACTGGTGCCAGAGCCATGGCCTCAAGCTAAACGCCAAAAAGTGTATAGTCATCCCCTTTGGCAAAAACAAAGTGCCCACAAATTACCACATAGGTGGTAATCCATTAAGTACAGAAGAGGTCATTAGGGACCTGGGGACCCAAGTTGATAGCAATCTCTCATTTGACAACCACGTGGCCAAAGTGGTTATTAAAACATTTTATATAGCCCACCTAATCATGAAGGGATTCACATCTAGATCAGGGGAAGTCATCGTACCTCTTTACTCATTTCTCATCAGGCCCATAATTGAGTACAATGCCCCTTTTGGGATGTACCTTACCAGACACCTGCAGCAACTCGAAAGACCCCAAAAGTACCTCACCAAGAGGATCAAAGGGCTCAAACAGATGCCATATGCTGCCCGGTTAAAGAAACTCCAGCTCTACTCAGTGGCATACCGCCTGCTCAGAGGCGATCTGTGCCTGACGTATAAAGCCATGTCCAACCCGGAATTAATGGACATGCTGCACCTCAGAAAATCCAAATCCCATCGAGCTACGCGCTCGAGAGACTTGAACGTCAGCACTGAAATAAATAGGACATGCTGGAGGGACAGATTCATAACCCAGAGGCTCCCTTCACTCTGGAATAAAATTCCAGTCCAGGTTAGGCAGAGTCCCTCATTGACTCTCTTCAAGAGGAATCTTGATGAATGGAAGGGAGATCGTAGGTTTACCCCGGCTATCACTTCTGTGTCACTGTTAGACAGAGGCACAGTATACTAACCTCAAAAAAAGGCATAGCAAAATTAATTTAAAATGGGTGGCGAAAGCCAAACACACTCTGGCTAGGCTTATAAATGCCCTAGGGCAGATAGCCTAGTATGAACCTATGAACCTATCACTTGACTGGTTTATACTGTTCTTTTTAATAATATATTTCTGATCAGAGAAGTCTGATCTTTATGACACTATGTATTTTATATGTTCTGTACCTTTCACTAGTTTCACTTTGCTACTGATCTAGCCTGTCCCTCTTACTGGTTGTCATTTTGCTACTGATTTTGCCCTGCCTCTTTCTCTGGTTGTCACAGTGCTACTGATCTTGCCCTGTCCATCTTGCTGGTTGTCTTTCACTCTGCTACAAATCCTGCCCTGTCTATTTTACTGGTTGTCACACAGATACAAGTCTTTCCCTGTCTATCTTATTGCAGTCAAACCTGGGTGCTATAGTTTTCCATGTGTGGTCTAAACTGTGGCAACTGCTTGCTACTGTTTTTTTTTTTTTAACTAAAACCTGAGCAATGTAGTGCTGTGTGCAGGCAGGGTATAAACTGTAGCAACTGTTTACTACATTTGTCGCAAGTAATTTATTACAGTTTAAAAAGATTTTTTTTGTTTTATTTTTAAATTAAAACATGAGCACTGTATTGGTTGGTATAGGCATTGTATAAATGGTAGCAACTGTTTGCTGCATTTGTAGCAAGCAGTTTTCTTACTGTTTAAAAAAAATACTTTTTAATTAGAATAAGTTGAGGAGAGTTGGGGCAGGGGACAGAAATGGGACTTAAATGGCTGGGGCAAAAGGGGGTGGTGTTGAGGATCTTTCACTTGATTGGTGTGCTAGTAGAAGTTAGGTCTATTTTTTTTCAATTTAATGGAATAGAGAGGGGGATAGGGTGTAGAACTAACTGTAATAAGCTGATCTTTGTGATCTTGCCCTGTCTCTTTCACTGGTTTCAGTCTGATACTTACCTTTCCTTGTACCTCGTACTAGTTGTCACTCTGCTTCTGATTTTGTCCTCTTTCACTGGTTGACATGCTGCTACTGATCTTACCTTGTCCCTCGTACCAGTTGTCACACTGCTATTGATCTAACCCTGTCCATTTTACTGGTTGTCACTCTGCTAACAATCTACTGATCTTACCTTTCCCTTTTACTGGTTGTCACTCTGCTACTGATCTTGCCCTGTCCCTCTTATAGGTTGTCATTCTGCTACTGAGTATCTAATTAAGTCAACTTTCTTCTTACAGTTGATTATTTCAGTGTGCTAGTGAATTAATGTAAATGTTTTTAAGGTGTTTCATTGTTTATATTTCTGATACATTATCAGAGTACATGATTTACATGAAATTCCTGCTGAAAAGGATGCCTGTAGGGAAATTGTATCTGGTGGATTTATGTGGGCTGTACTATCAGAAGGTCTTTGATAAAGAAGTGTAAGCTGATTACACAAACCTGTGTAAATGTTTGGTACCTGTAAATCTAGGGCATCTGAACAAAGCAAAGTTCTTATGAGATATGACTCCAAGGGGCCTATTTGAACGTAGCCATGCTTCCCAAATATGTCTGTCAAACCATTGGCTTATTTTAAGGAGTATATGTAGGCTTGAACATGAGTGGTCAAGCATTTACAGGCTGCCTCTGTCTAATAGAGACATTGGTGCCAGACGAGGGGGAAATTTCCAGTTGTCGAAGTTACCATTCAACTGGGTTAGGGAAAATCTCTGCTTCATTTGGATGGGAAGCCTGTTCCACAGAAGGGATAATTTCTGAGACACATACTTGTCCCTCCAACAAATTCTCATTTTAGTTCTGTTTAGCTTTTTCCTTTCTTCATTTTATTTTGTTGCTGACTTGTAGTTCAGATGCAAATGATTCAAATGATAGACCAGACTGGATATGCAGGATGGCCAAGGAGGTGTGGTTGGACTGTGGCATGATAATGTGTTTGTAATTGATGGACTGCACACATTGGACTATGTTACTATTTCATATTGGTGTTAAATGGTTGTAGTGTTAGAAAACAGAAGTGATAATTGCTACACAACAATACTCATTAATAGCTCAAGTTTTCACCGATTTCTTCCTCTGGAGGTGATAATGGTAGTGTTCTCAGTCGCATTACTCTTTGCTGTACTGTATGTCGCCCTGTGTAAAGCTTTCGACACAGACACTGTATCATATTATGGTAATGTTTGTATATTATATGCTTCACTTTAACCTCAACACCTGCTGTCTAGTATGTATGTAATAGCAAAATGATTCTGGTAAGTAAGTACAGAAAACTGGTATGAGTCCATCCCTTATGTTGGCTATTTTCCCTCTGTTATCTGGATTACTTTCTTCCTGATTCATTAGCTCATAGGCGGTTACTAGGCTAACAACCCTAGAGACTTTCATGTTCCAGTTTTCCCAATTGTCAGTGCCCAAGAACTAGAACAACTTTGGCATATGCCTGCATTCATTTTATTTAGTTGTTAGTAGTGATCCTGAATTCCAGTCTCCCGTCTGTCACTTTTCAGAGTAAACAGTGATAATGCAACCCATATAAATATATAACACCTATGAGTTGGTGCCTGTTATTGAATATTTGTCCCCCAGTCCTTTGTGTTTGTAATAATTGTTTCCTCATGGTGATAGCAGCAGTACCGATATTTAGGTTGAGGCTCATTTCTGATTTCCTTAATATTTATATTTATATTAGTCAGTGTACCTGTTGCCTTCTTTGTATCTGCAGAGGCAAGAGTCATGCTGTATGCAGACATATTGTAATTAGATCTTCAGTTCTGAAGTTGGAAAGTCTATTTGGCCATACATTATTTTGTCATGTTTATCTTTTGAATGACTATTAGCCCAATGTTGCACTGCATTCCATTATGAAGTGAAAGTATCAAGCCATGAAGTAAATTTGTCAAACCCCATGTGGAAACAGTTGAGCATAATTATTCACAAGTACCATTGTGTTCTCCAAATGTACATCTTTACATATCTCAAGATATTGCTTACCTGCTGAAAAAAAAAAGATATGACCATTTGGGGTACTTAAAGCTACTGAGCAGTAATTGATATAACTGGACACCATACAGCAACAACCTTTTACTGACCTATCTGCAAGTTAACTTTCAACGTGTGCGTAGCGTCTTTATCTGCACACAAAAGACCCATCAATCCTGAGAAGGGTGCTGATTTCCATTACTATAAGGAGGCAATTGTTCAAAGGAAGTTGAGGATGGCATTGTGGATGAGAGTGTAGTGTGCCCTATGGATGGGTGCAGTGTGTCTGACCTAACCATTTCCATAGAGAATAGTGACAATGATGACAGTTAAGATACTGCTGAAGACACTTTATCACACTTAATGAAGCTGCTGCAGTTAATGGTAGGTGCAGATCACGTCTTGCCTACAGTAGTTCCAAAACAAGTATGGATTAAGGGTGTCAACAAAAGGAGGCAGCAGTTTCAAGCGGTAGAAAGCATCTGCTATACACTGGTACTGAAGAGGAGCAGCATATACCAGTTCAGACCACACAGACACAGCAAGATAACTCCAGGTTTATATTCTGCTGTCTCACTGGACCATGGCCTTTCTGACTTGCCAGGTCTAAGTCAGTCAGTGGCAAACACAGTCCAGAACCCATACGCTCAGGTGATGAATATGGCAACACTTCCCAGTCTCCCTGAATCATGCATGCAGTCTACACTCTTTGAATTAGGTTCACATGTGCAGTGTGATCTGCTGTCCCCTTGTGTGACACACTCTAGGTTGCAGATCTTCATGCTGTCATAGAATAAATGCAGCAGCATTTCGAATTTCCATAACTTGGGAATTGAGTCACCACACAATGGCTTGGGATTCTCTGTATCATGGGATGATCTACTGTCACTGTAGTCCTTCTCCAGCTGACAGTGACAAAGTACTGTCAGGCCAAGAAGGGTCAGTGTGGCTGGACTATGACCACGTGCATCTGATCACAGGGATGAGATTCCCACTATTACTGCTAATGTAAAGAACTGCACAAGTGGCATTCCCACATCAATGTATTAGTGGGATAGCGTACTGCACCAAGTACATCTGCAGGAATCTGAGAGACATTTGGGTCCAACAACTACTCTCAGGTGTGGTCAAATGAGCTAGATTAGATGTCTTCCATTTTGTGTTCCCTCCTGACTCTGACAACACATCACAGGCAAGACAAACTGGTATAGCTTGCAGTGCCAGCAGGCTGCTGGAAAGGCGAAACCACAGTGAATACCACTCACTGCTAATGACAATTAAAGCATTCCTTAGAATTCAGATTTGCATAAACATGGTTCCTCTTCCCAAGGACAGGAAGTACTGGAAAACACATTCTCTGTATAGCAATTATCCCATAGCAAAGTTTATGTCACTTGTAAGAGTTGAGAAGATTGTACAGTACTTCCACTTAAATGAAAACACCACCAACTCCCCCATGGCAAAAGTCAGCTGGGCTATGAAAAGTTGCACCAGATATGACCCATAATGTGAATATCGTATGTGAAGCTTTCAAATTGCAATACAACCTCCATAGGGAAGTTTTTCTCGACAAGACTATGGTGAAATTTCATGTTTATCTGGATTTCTGCCAGTACATGCTGGACAAGCCCCCAAAGTATTATGTGAATTTTGGCTGAGAGCCACAGTGGATACATCAGCAATCTGTAGGTTTACACAGGAAGGAAATAAGAGACACCCGAGGTTTCACAAACAGATTGGCATACCTTTGAAACTGCACAAGCAAGTTATATTTTGTCAACTTTCTTTTGTTAGCTAGACAAAAGCTTTCACGTGACAGCCAAATATTCCTTTGTGTGCTTGCTTATTGAGATATTTACAGAAATATGAAGAATTTTGTTTATTTGTATAATTAAAAATTATATCTCAAGATGTGCAGTTTAGAGTGAAAATATCACTGACAGTTTTATTCAACATTATCTGATGCCATTCAGTAGTTTGTAAGACACCCAGTTTCAGAAATATTAAGTGCATATGGAAGTATTTCATATTTTCATAATTGCTAGCAAATAACTACCAATATCTCCAGTATAGTGTACTGTAATTGTACGTGGGAGGTTGGCATAATGGTTAGGGTTCTTGCCTTATAGACACAAGGTGCAGGGTTTAATTCTCCCGTGGGGTAATTGGCTAGGTTTAAAATGGTCCATAAGGGCAGTTAGCCTAGTACTAATCTATGAACCTATGACTTTATATTTTTCTTTCTCCACCAGGACATTTCACACTATGCCTCTAAATAATATGTAGGTCTGTTAGTTATAAAAGTATAACTAATAAGAGAAAAATCATAGGTTAAATTTTCTACTGGAGGGCATCTGACTTTAATGGAAGACAGACCCAAAAAAATGTCTGGACACCATAAGGAGCTATGGGTGTAAACTGGAAGAAAAAAAGGCTCTATAGGCTTAGATAGTATGTGGTAGAGTTGCCATACACTTGAAAGGCATTGCACACTGCATCTGTCATATTTTTTTCTTTGTATTGTAATTTTATTTTAAGGATTATGTTCCCCAGCTTACTGCTAGATCCCTCTAACAGTACTTTACAGACATAGACTTTCAAATTGAACTGAGTCAGACATTGACGTAATAGACCATGCAGAGATTACTGCTAAGTAACCTATGTCTATGCATTGCTGTCAAGTCTCGTAAGAGTTATTGAGTTGATGTACAGCTATCACCATCCACAGAGTGCACTAGGGAAGTAAGAAATAGACATGGATTTTTATATCTTCTTATGAATTTCACACACACACACACACACACACACACACACACACACACACACACACACACACACACACACACACACACACACACACACCTATGGACCGTTTATAGTCACCAATCCACCTATTGCATTTCACCAGGTTGTGAAAAGAAGCCTGGGTGCCTGAAGAAAACCTGTGTATCAAAGGGAAAACATACAGACTTCACAGAGAATTACCTCATCTGAGAACGTCTTGCTATGAGGTGACAATACACACTGTTCCAGTCTTCCACCCATAAGTAGCATGTAATAGTAACAGTTCATTAAGCATTTCTGACTAGTTCAACTTTTCCAGCCATGTGATTTTTATAGTACAGAATCACTGTACTTTTTCAAATTCTTTTCAGTTTTTTGTATGAAGGCTGTGACTTGAATACTGGTTCAGATCAATGAACTAGAAAGTACTTCAGTGATCTCCCTAGAGTGACTAGACATGCTGTTTAGAATTACATGGGCTACAGAATATGCTTTCTTAATTTTAGTTGATTCAGACTGATCAGAGTTTAAATTATGTACTGCAGTCCCTAGATCTTTAGTAATGGTGTCAGTTTTAAAATTTGACCAGATTTTTAATCACAATTTACATCCCTTTTCTCAAGACTCATGATGCTATATTCATGATTTTAAAGATGAAATCACTACTAATGTACCAGGTGTGTGTTTTTGTTGACCATTTTGGAGAATATCACTGCAGCAACGTTACCCATTTTACAGTCATCATTGTATTTGTTAATGCACTGCCTATTTCTTAATTTTATGTCTGAGAGAAAAGTTCAAAAAGAAATGGTCCAAATTACAGAGCTATGTTTGGCATCACTGATAATCCCTCATGGGATGGGCAGGTAATCACCTGCCCTTTTTATCAATTTTTTTTCTTTAAGTTACAGTAAAGATGCATCTGGAACAGAGAACAGTAGTAAGACCCAAAGAGAGGAAAAAAACATAATTGAGAAATACACAGTTACTATTCATATTACTTGCGTAGAAAATCATGTAGACGTAATGGTAGTATGAGTTATTATCGGCAATAAAATATGAAAAAGTTTAAAAGAAAGACCAGGCATATTGTTACATGTAATATACTGAAATCAGATAATTTGAACAAATAAGTGGAACTCTAAATTGGCAGGATATTTAATGGAACCCAAACATGGAATGTACCACCAGATAATAACATTGTCTACATTGATAAAACTTGGAATAAACATTTACATGCCGTACACCAATCAGGAAAACAAAGTTTCTCAAATTTAGGGGCTAACTTTATTTATTTATTTATTTATTTATTTTACATTTGTTAACCGGGATAGTCCAGCTGGATATATGTCCATTTTCAGTGGAGGCCCGGGGAGAAAAGCTCCAAAGAGACAATTTTTACAGAACATACAGACAAACTTGGGTACATCATCTAGATCCATAAGGGTATCTAGTTATTGACACTTATAGGTATAAACTACAGACACTCATAGGTATAAACTACAGACATTTTACAATAGTCATTAAACAGTTTTACATTGTTCATACTAACACTGTTATGTGTATGTTATCATACCTTTGATGTGGTATACATTTATATGCAAGTAACAGATAGGACTCTAGTTTAGGACAATGGTTACAATAGTACTGGAGTGGATCAGGCATTAGTCTGGAGTTGAACAGGGACATAACCATTTGTTGCTGAGGTAGTTGTAGATAGCTTTTTTAAATGTAGGTAGTGCAATAATCAGGGATAAGGATGTAGGCAGGGAGTTCCAGATTTTGGCCACATAAGAAGAGTAAAGGGAGTCTCAGCGTGGTTGTTGGATCTAGTAACAGTTAACTGTAATTTGTCAGTTGAGCGGAGTTGCCTAGGACAGGAATATTGTTGGACAATGTTAGCCAGTGAAGGTGATATATTTCGTTGGTAGAGTATCTTGTGAGTAGTAACCAGCTGACTATAAATAAGTAAGTTAGATAGTTCCATCCAGCCCAATTGCTTTAGGTTTAGGCAGTGATATGTTCTGTAGGAGCTGTTGTTAGCAAATTTGGCTATCTGATTGTAGCAGATTGTCATTTTATTAATTTCTGTTTTGGATAAGTTAATCAAGATGGGTGAGGCATACAGTAGTGCTGAGAGAAGGTGTGTACGTGCAATTGTAGTGCAAGCATTATGGGTCAGGAATGCTTTAAGTTTGTAGAGGCTACCTAGCTTTTTGTTAGTATTTTTAATGGCCAGATTGATGTGTACATCAAATTTGAGCTTATTGTCAATAGTAATACCTAGTAGTTTTGTCTGGGCTTCAGGTGATATGGGGGTACCGTTATTAGAGTGGATAGTAAAGGTGCAGGTGGGGGCAGTAGTATTTGAGGGATGAAATAGCAGGAGCTTGGATTTTTTGGGGTTGAATATCATGACTTACAAGTCTTTAAATATTTCACTGCTAAATTAGCAAGTATTGCCTAAGTCAACTCATTTAAAGTAACTGGTTATTGATATAGAACAACCTGTGAACATAAAGCGGTAAGTAGTGCCAAGTTTTCTTTTGTGTTGTGGCTAATTTTATGATGTAGGTTGTTACAATGTTAAATCATGTGTATAATATATGAAGTTGTACTCTAGTCTGTAGTGATTGCTATAATTTTTGAATAAGTAGACACAACCAGAAAGTTTATAGAACATCTGCAGTATCTGCATGATATCCTGTACAGGATGCAAGTGTTCCAAGAAAATCATAAAGCTATTTTAGATGGAGTGAAGTAAGCACTGGAAAGGAGGTTAATATAATGGTTAAGGTTTTTACCTTACAAACAGAAATTGCAGGCTTTGAATCTCACATGGACTAATTGGCTAGTCTTAAAATGACCCACAAGGGCAGTTAGCCTAGTACCAAACTGTGAATCTATGAATCATTGTTTAAAATTCCAAGCAGCATATAATTATTTTTAAATGAAGAACAGCTTGAGATATGCTATACTTTTCAGCTAATAGTATACTTTTCTGGAGACTGATCATAGTTGTACTGAAAACACTGGGTACTATGATTGCATTAAACAGCTATAGACTTAGATTTGGATAAAGATTACTTAAATGTAGAACTTGATAAAGTAATTTAAAATAATTGTGCCAATCTACTGTTGAGATGGAGGACACTAATATATGTGTAGACCATGTAATGTTAACATTAGCATTATAACATTACAACCTTTGTATAGCTTATAAAATATAAAAATCCATGTATGTGAAATCACATGCCAGTTTATTTTTAAGTAAGGGCAATTAAAACATTAGTTGTTTTACTTTAAATCAAAATATTTAGATTTAAGCATATAGACTGGAAGATACCCAATAACCACCTTATTCTATCTTACCTTTCCTACTTTTCTCTAAGACAAATGTCTATCCTTTTACCTTATCATCTGCTTACATTGGAAAAAAGACTTTCTGAAATACTGTCAGTGAAGAAAATGTATATGAATGTTTAAATTGATGTGCTTTTTGGTCTGCTGTCTTTATTGTCTGTTTCATTTTTTTTCATTTATTCCTTGTTGTTGTTGTGTCTTTCGGCTTTTAGGGGTCGCCACAGTGGAACTCCGGTCCTCTAATGATTGGCAGTCGATTTTTACGTGCCGAGTTGCCAGCTCTGACACACAACCTTCAATGAAGGTACGCCCATTCACGCATGTCTCCACCAGAAGACGCTCTAGCTGAGAATCGAACCGGACAGCATCTTACTGTGTGGTCACAATGCTACCGCAGCACCACCACACTTTGTAATATTGTTATTTAGCATAGTTTGGAGCTTATCTCCCCAGGCCTCTACTGAAAATGGACAGGTATCCAGTTAGACTAGCCCGGTCAACAAATGTAAAAATAAAAAAAAAATAGTACTTGATCTAAATGTAGCAGTTTAATCAGTCTTTTAAAACATAAAGTAAGTTTAGTAAACATGTTATGCAGTCTGAAGGTTGATAATGCCTTGTTGTCTAGAAAAGGGTATGACAAATGGTTGCAGTCATAGGTTTTGATTAAATCACCCCTGGCAGAGGTTCCGAGAGCAGGGAAGGTCTCAGTAAGAAAAGATTTATGGATAGCTTTCCATAGCACGATTGAGGTAGTAATAAGTCAGTAGATCTAGTGGTATAAGTCCTCCAAAATTCTTACATATTGACAGTTTAATATAGGCAGATCTAATTAATACTGGTAGCAAAATAAATGTATTCAGCTCTGAAATGATCATCTTAAACATTTTGGTTGGAACTAATTGACATGTTGATGTGATGTAGAGCAACAGCCTGGAGAAGATACTCATTCTAGTAGATATTTTTGAGGTTAATGAAACCTTCACTGTAGACCAGCAATTCACATAATCTGGCAGTTAACACAGAATATGAAGTCTGTGACCTTAATGTGTTGCTTCTTGTAGTGTACAGTTTGTTTCTGTCAGTCTTCATTTGCCGTCTGTGTGACTTTGAGTAAATCATTTAACCAGATAGTGCTTCGAAGGATTTGGAAATTGGGCTGGGCTCCTCATAGTCTCATTTACCACAGATGTAGTAACTATCTATGACCATATGAACCTATATAATTCCAACATTTTAAAACATTATTTTGGTAGTAAAAATAGATTTCAAGATATTTTACTTTTTCTTGTAAGTGACATAATATAAAGTAAAAAAAAATAAGTTTATGAAATCATAAGGTCAGGTAATCATCAGGTTTTACAGAGTCTCAGGAAATAATGAACCAGATAGTGACCATGCGTTCTGTACTTTTTCTTAAAAAACATCATACTATATTACAGGCCTTCTGCAAAGTTGACCGTGTGTCATTTGTTTCCCTTTGACTTTTATAAGTTATGTTAAAATACTATATTCCCAATACCGCTGTCCAATTTTCTGTTAATGGATGTCTTTCTAAGTTAGTCTAAATTAAGAATGGAACTTGACAATGATGGCCCTTTTCTAAATTAGTCTTAATGAAGAATGGAACTTGACAAAGGTGCCCCCCTTTCCCCATATTATTCAATCAAGCTTGTTGAGTTCTGTTGCTTAACCAATATTTTACCCTTTAAATTCCATAAGACCTAACATTTAATGCCCTTAATTTGTCTGGTTATGCTGTTGTGTGTGTTATAATATCACATAATTTAAGGTCAAGCAAATAATATGTACTCTCAGCTCTTTGGCAAGTGCTGGTGTTACATCTTCAAAGAATGACACAAGACAGAGCAGACAGTATCTCCCCTTCATAAAACAACAATGTTCCTTATCTAACAGAGATGTAAATCCCCTGTGTCATTTGG
This sequence comes from Protopterus annectens, assembly GCF_019279795.1. Lineage (NCBI taxonomy): Eukaryota > Metazoa > Chordata > Ceratodontiformes > Protopteridae > Protopterus > Protopterus annectens. Next base: position 788,534,424 of record NC_056726.1, on the reverse strand, counting down.
ATGTGCTCAATCATGACATCCTCCATGATTTTTCATAGAATGCTGGTCAGGGTAATGGTTTTGGAATTGTTTAGGTCTGATGTGACTTCTGCTGTTGTGAATTGGTGCCATTACAGCTTGTCAGAAGAGGTTAGAGACATGGATTTAGTCATGTTTCCTTGATTCTGTGCAGAATGTTGTCTATTTGAACTTGAGTTTTAATTTTTGCAGAGTAGTAGAATGTAAGATGGGAGATGAGCAGTTCGGATTCAGATCAGGATCCAGCACAATTGACCCGATGTTTGCAGTGAGACAAATACTTGAGAAGAAGCTAGAGATAAGAAGAGAGTCCAACTGGGCATTCCTAGACTTGGAAAAAGCATATACCAAGGTCCCAAGGAAGCTGATCTGGGCAGTACTGCGGTGGTTTGAGGTCCCAGAAGCAGTGGTAGAGTTAGTGCAGGCTATGTACAAGGACCCAATGACTCTATTACGAACAGTGTTCGGCCCCACAGAGGGGTTCCCGGTGGGAGTGGGTGTACACCAGTGTTCAGCTCTGAGCCCACTGCTGTTCATAGATCAGCAAAGTTGCTGTATGCAGACGATGTGACATTACAGGCAGACTCTGAGCTAGAACTTCAGCAAAGGATAGGAGAATGGAATGCAAAACTAAAAGCACATGGGATGAAACTAAGCACAGATAAGATGGTGGTAATGATAGCAAATTGGGGAAATCAGAAGAAGCTGAGAATAGAGATAGAAAGGAAGATATTGGAACAGGTAAACTGCTTCAAGTATCTGGGTGGTTGAGGAGAAGGGAAGTCTGAATGAAAAGGTCAAAGCTAGAATCAGAGGGGCTGCAGCCAACTGGCATAGATTGTCAGTATTTTATGACAGATGAATGTCAAAGTAGCTGAAAAGGAAACTGTACAAGACAGTGGTGCGACCAGTACTTCTGTGTGGTATAGAAACCTGGGCAGTAAAGGCAGAACAGCTGAAGAAGCTAGAAGTGATGGAAATGAAGTGACTGAGAAGGGTGGTAGGATGCACACTGTGGGACAGATGAAGAAATGAGGACACAAGAACAGAAGCCAAAGTAGCTCCAATTGCAGAAAATATCAAAGAGAATAGATTACAGTGGTTTGGACACGTGCAGAAAAGTAGAAGACAGTCTGATGAGGAAGATTTCAGACAGACAGGAAGAAGATAAGAGGAAGCAAGGACATGCGGCAAAGAGTTGGATGGATTATGTGAAAGAAGATCTGCAACAGTTAGGCATCAGTGTTGAAGAAGACAGGAGTGTGGTACTGAATTGAGAGAATTGGCCATAGTTAACATGATGCCCCAACCCCATGTAGGAAAAAGGGGACTAATGATGATTTTTAATTTTTGCTGTGGCAGCAGTCACCATGCCTGCAGTTATATAATGTATGTCTTCTTTGTTTGTATGGGACTCTGACATATTTATTTGCTTTTTGTGAAATTACCTATTTTTTTTTGTGTAAGCAGATTCAGTGAGTCCATCGGTTGGGTGGTCACTTGATTGATTATTAATATGACATGCTGTTTTTACAAATATTTCCTTTGAGTTTTTTGATGTAATTAAAGAATCATGAGACCAGCCTAATAGGTCTGAAAGGTTTGTGATTATGTCATTTTCTGTTGTTGAATGTAAGCATTTATCTTTGTTGTATCAGTCTGTGCTTATTAGTGCAGACATTATTAATATCATAGGTCTCATTGACAGTATCCTGAGTGGAATGATTTTGGCCTTTGAGAGTAGTTTCTCAGATTGTTTTTGTAAGTATACAGTTTATTGCATAATTGTTTGCATTGGTAAATTCTAGGAGGGATAATGCATTTATAAATAAGTCTGGTTTTACTCTTAGGCTAAAGATGATGGTAATCTGTGTAATTTTCAGAAAGTATAACCATGGGTGCAGAACAGAAAAATGTCTTAGCTGTATTATTTATGGTTTCTAATATATTGTCTTTCCTATTTGGATTCTGTACTCCTTGTTCTAAGCTGTGTTGCTTAACTTAATTAATATTTTGTAATACTTAACTGATGTTGAGTAGTTTACAAGGTGAATGTTTAGAGATATAAATCCCCATTTTCATTGATATTTACATCCTATAATTCTTTGTGTTCTGTAGGGAATACATATGGTGTACAATAGATTGCTATAATGTATTCATAACCACTGATATTACATTTTTTATGAATAATTTCTGGTTGGGAGATGAATTATTGGATTCTGGCTTTAAGTGTTCGACTACAATTATCAAGACACTGCCAACCCATTCCATTGGATCTGCAGTAACAAAAGGAGGTAACCCCTGGGATTTATGATATACATTTGGATCTTTAAACCCTGTTTCAGTAATGGTCATTGATATGTTCCAAAATATAGCATATTACAACCATTTACAGTTACTTATATCTGTTTTAATATTTTACACATGCTTTTTCAAACAACTTTTTAGTAGATTTTAAATAACAAATAAAACAAAACTTATAAAACATAAATACAAAACTATTTACAACAGTCTGTAACAAGAATTCCATATACTAAGTTAAACCATCAAAACTTTTCAAGTAAATCACTTAATTTTTGCCAAGATATATAATGATGAGTAACATTTGAAGTTTTCATTGTTACAGTTAACAGTTTTTTACAGTCTTAGCTAAACACACAAATTCAGTGAAAGAAAGGGAAGTTTTCTATTTCCAGTTTTTTTGTAACAACTTTCTTCACTATAGCCAATATAGACCAAAGTTAGACACATATTTTTAATTAATTTAAAACTAGTACTATTTACAGTATTTTCCTGGGGATCAAGATTAGATTCACCTGATTCAGATTATGTTAAGGATTTGTTGTGAGAGACTGTGCTTCTGCCCATTCATTTAAAAACTTTTATATGTCTTCTCATTAAATTCATCATGTCAGTATTGAAATTCCTTTGTATTTTTATGTTGTTTTCCACTGTTTGCCTTTATTGGATTTAACCACATATGAAACAATTAACCTGTTTCATTTTTGAAAGTAGCACACTCCATGTATCACATGCCCTCTCCCAAGTATATTTTATGATAATCCAATCAAAGACAATATTTACATCATCCACATTAGGCGAGTTGCATAATCAACATTTTGCATCTGTAGTCTTTTAAGAAACACCTATATAGTGATAACATCTGTTGATAGCAATGTATATGTCTAGTTGTTTTGTAGGGAATGACATGTATGCTACATTTTTTCTTAGTCTGTAATTATCACACTTGCATTTCTTTATTTTCCCATTTATCAAATAATTCATAACTTTCATCAGTAGCTTGTCCCTATCTCAGAAATTGTTGTACCTTTATCTTTACCTTTTCCAACACCCTTCCATTTCAAGTTAGCTTTAGTCTTCATTTCCCATATCACATTTCAAACTTTCCTAAAACCATTTTTCTAGTCTCGTAATCATGAGCTCTAATGTATCTGTTATGTTGATGCAGATTTTTTCATCTGGTCCCACATAATACATTCCCAATTAGGGGAATATTCTTTGTTTAAGTCAACAATCAACGTACTGAATTAAGTTAAAAGCAGTTACTTATGTAGGGTACTGTGGCAGCCCCTCCTCCATTCTATTCATGTAATTAATCTGTGATGAGCTACTCATGCTCCATTAGAATTTACTGGAAATTTCCTTATCTTGTTGTGTATTTTAACTGTTCCATTATGACCACATGGCTTTGCTAAATCTCTTGTCAGACTCAAAATGTTGTTGTTGTTTGTCTTTCGGCTTTTCCTGGTAAGGGGTCGCCACAGTGGAACTCCGGTCCGCTAATGATTGGCAGTAGATTTTTATGAAACGCCGAGGTGCCAGCTCAACGCCCAACCTTCAACGAAGGCACGCCCATTTACGCATGCATGTCTTTCGAACGCTACCCAACCGCGGGGAGGACATGCAGAATCCACACAGAAGGCACTCCCAAGCCACGCCGAGAATTGAACGGGAGAACCTCTTCCTCTGAGGTAACAACGCTACCGCCATACCACAGTGGAAACTCTCTTGTCAGACTCAAAATAATTGGTGAAAATCATTATCTGAACAGAGTGAATTCTTGGTTCTTGCAGAATGATTTTAAATGTTTGTCTTACAGTAATATCTATGATTTTCTCTTCAGATTTCTGAATGTTTTTGTCAGTTGTATCTTTAATGTTTTTTTTGTCTGTTACTAAACCAAAATATAGTAGATCAGATTTCTTCTTTATCTCTCTGCAGTTACCTAGACCTCTTCATTTCCCTGCACTAGCAGTGATTGTATTCTTGTAAACTGAACAGGCAAAACAGACTACTGAAAAACAAACTAGAGAAGAAACCACACAGTAGCACAGAACGAAATGATAAAGCGCTTTTCGTTTATTCCAATAAACAAACTTCTTCAGATCAAGAAAAACAAAAAGTCACAGCTTAAATACTCTCTGGGCTCGTTTATTGGAATAAACGAAAAGCGCTTTATCATTTTGTTCTGTGCTACTGTGTGGTTTCTTCTCTAGTTTGTTTTTCAGTGATTGTATTCTGTTTGCTCCAAGTTATTCCTAAACAGTGTCTAAAATGCTCTAGTGCTTTTAGCACTCTTTGTGCAACCTTTTTTGCCATCAGTATGCAGTCTTCAGCAAATCTAAATTGAGACCCACTTTTCTTTCTTGAAAAGCTAGCCTTAGATATTTGCTGACTTTTAAGTCAAACTCTTCAATAGCTAGTATAGTTAATGCAAATGTACAAACTTGTTTACAGCTGTAGTAATGTTTATACTATCTGTCGCATTGTTATTAATTAATAAATCTGTTTACTGGCCTTGTATTTCATTTTTAAGCAATTCAGAAAATGTGACCAAAGTTTCAATTTTTAAGAACTTCAAACATGAATTCCCAGTTGATTGCATCAGATATTTTTCTGATGTTGAATAACATAAAGCCTGCATAGGTATCATTAGCTTCCCCTTTCCAGTTTAGAAATCTTGCTATGGGGCCACCAGTTTCCAACCATTTGTCAGTTACTTATAATTTCAGATTGTCCTTTTTAAATTGTTTTAGATAAATTTAAAAAAATAATGAATTTATTTAATAATGAAAGTGACCTATAGTTTGCAGGATCTTTAACAGTATTTTTATCGTTTGGAAGAAACAATATTACAGCCATTTCACTGAATTTACAACTTGACGTTTTGTCTCTAATCATAATAAATGATTTAGCTAGGAAGTCATATATTAGTTGGCCTCCCCATTTGTAGAATTCAGAAGGAAAGCCATCTCTGTCTACCACCCATTTTATTATTGCTCATTTGTTTAATTCCTGTTTTTCTTTCTTTCTTTTTATATACTTTTAATGGAGTTATATTACAGTCTATACATCCACTGTTTTCTTGACATATATTTATTATGTCCAAACTATTCCAGTAAGTAACAGTTTTGCACACTGGAACAACTCTTATAAAGGTTGTCAAATGTCAAAATGTTTTCTGAATTCTTCTTTAATTAGCTATCCTTAAAATGTAACTTCATCACTTCTGGATCTAACATGCAGTATTAATCTACTTTATTTTTTCCTTATATCTACATGTTCATATTTCGCATCCTTTAACAAACTGACTTGGGGAAACAGTCATTGTATTCTCTGTTATCATGAACTTATTTGAGATGTGATTACATGTTCATTTTGCAATACATCATCATTTAAGTTATAGGAGTCATCTGGCTTTTCTTGTGTGCTGCTGTTTTAATTTTTCTTTTGATGTTGTTTTACCTTCTTCATATATTAGTTTGCTCTTATTTTTCATTTTATAGCATCCCAGCATGTCAGACATGTGTTTTCTTCCATAATTTGAAAACACTTCTCAGATCAGTTTTCCCCCTTGCAGGTCTGGAGAGGCAGTGTTTGCCTTTCAGAATAAGTTGCCCTGTGATCCATTTTAATGATTGTACTTGTGCAATGGCCAGGATCGCAGACTTAGATGTTTGTTCAATGCAATGGTTGAGGCTGCCAAATGTTAGTGAAGACCTCAGTAACAACATTCCTGATGCCCAGTTCAAGGGGGAAATTATTTTCAGTCAAGCCTGTCAAGTTTTTTAAATGTCCTCTTGAGAAGGCAGCACTGTGGAGGGCATTTATGATCCTGCTAAGACTGGTAATTTATATCCTTAGGTAGTTGTGAAGTAGATGAAGACTCTTTGCAGGCTAGGAAAGGCAGTTAGACATCACATAGTCTTGCTGTCTTCTTTTATGGCCAAGTAGCCCAAGAGGACCTCTGTGAGGGCACAACCACAGCAGTCCTTGCCACAAGCTGATATTGCTGATGGGAGAAGCTTTCTAATTACATGCTGACTTGGACAGCCATCTTCAAGGACCATTGTGTGTTGGACTTTTTCATATTTGAATATCTTTTGCAACTTACGTTTTCCCCAAGAAAGGGTCTCCTTAAGGGATGAGATCATCTCAACATATCAGAGCTCTCGAGACATGTCAAAGCTCATTCTTTCAAAGAGGACTGTAGAGGCTGCCCTTTTGTTTGGAAACATTTGTGGGTTTTAGGACTTTCCAAGATGGCTACACAATAGCTTAACTTCAGCTCTCCCGGTGTGAAAAAAGGAACCAAAAGGCAAGGTAATCAGTCACTTTTTGTAAATTCAGTTACTGGCAACTAAGTACACTGTCTGGATGTCAGCAAAGAATAAACTAAGAGAGCCTGAGGGAAAATCAACTAGAAGAGGTGAAGAGAAAACATTGACTGGGAAGAATCCTGCAGTTGTTCATTAAAAAGCAGTTCAAGCTCCAACTTTGTTGCAAGACATGGTTTCCATTAATCTAGAGGAAAAAACAAGTCAAAAGTGCTCAAAGCTGATAAAAATAAATGAAACATTGAAGAAGTATATCAACTCAAATAACAAAAGGCTGGAAAAATAGAAGAAGCTTTAAACAGATATTCAGATGAGCTTATATAACTGGAAAAATCAGAGGTTGAAATGAAGAAAAGGCTGGCTGAGTATGATACTGTTCAAGAAGAGATGTTTCAACAAATAATGGCATTAGAGAACAGAGCATGTAGGGAAAATCTGAGATTTTTCTGCTGTACCAGAGAAACTAGGACAAGAAGGCTGTATTAATTTCATGAAGGCAGAAATAAGCAACTAGACTGATTTTCCACAGCAAGAACTATTGATTGAAAGGGCACACTATGTGTATGTTCCAAATATGTCCATGAGAAAGCAGCCAAGACCTTTATTAGTAAAGCTGCAAACCTACCAGCCGAAAGAGTTGATCCTAACAAAACTGTGGCAAAATGGCAAAGTGTTAAAGGCTGGAGACAGTAGATTGTAGAAAATGCTTATTCACTGTACATCATGCAGAAAACAGATTTATTCCAGCAATCATGGAATGCCGAGAGGCAGGTGTGAGATACAAGCTGCTGTATCCAACTGTCTCCAGAACATTTTTTCCTGGAAGATCAAAGTCATTTTATCATGTAGAACAGGCTAAGGAGGAATTACAAAAGGTTGTCCAACAAAATGTAAGCCATTAAGCAGAATGGGACTGTACTTCTCATTCTTTTGATAATAAAGCACACAAAGAGACTTTGCTCATGAAACCTTTTCCACTTTCCCAAAGAAAATGCTTGAGAGACAGGGAAAAGCACAGGAGTTGATTTGAAGAATTGGGAGTACCTTGGAATTGAACCAGAATCTGGAGTTGGGAGATGGAGATTAACTGGAGGAAAATAAGCAACAAGGAAATTGGTGTATAAATGTGAGACTGCAAAGCATGAATCACATTTTTTTAAATAAGGCTGTATAAGAAACGGCGGAAAGAGTAGACTTTTGTTGACTTTGTTAACCTTGTGGGGAACTGAAAGGCATTTGTCTCATTTCGTGTCATTAATGTTTGGAAGGATACTGAGGTGAGGAAAAGAGAAAGGAGAGAGCTAATTGTAAGTGAAATATTTTTGTTAACAGTATTTTTATAAAACTTTTCACAATGTAAGCTGCTCATTTTATAGTAAATCACTTTTAGTTGTTCTTGTATGTGATAAAGTTACTAAAGACATGCCTTTTTTCTTTTCATGTATTTATTCTCTTTCTTTCTTTTTTTCCTTCTTTTTTAGTATTAAGAAATGTAGGGATTACAACACAGAAAGAGAAAAATGGCTAGACAGAAGCTTGAGTAAGTTCATATGCTGCTATCTTGGTTTGCTGAGGTGGTGGATGGGGTACAAAAGAAAACAGATCATACTCTACGTAGAGCTGAAATGTTTTATCTTACTTTTGCTTAGGTGAATGCCTGAATTAAGACCCTTGGATTAATCTAATAAGTTTTAAGTGGAAACAAGTACATTTGTGAACAATGAATATAATGAAGCTTTCCTCTATTTATAAATGTTCAGCTTGTCTTTCAGACTTCATTTCTTCTTACATTTCCATGGAAATAAGCTGATAATAGGGTAATAAAAAGCCAGAACACTGATTTCTTCAAGGCTAAAAGTTAATATTTTCTGAAGGCTTTTAAGTTGTTTTCACATCTGGGTATGGAGTAAAGATTAGCAAAAAACTGATGCCAATTAGTGTAAGTAGAAAAACAAATAATGATGTGTCTTAACATGGATAACCTCAGTTTTAAGTTAATTAAGCCTTGTGTTGGCAGCAGGCAATTTGGGACAAATGTGCCTGTTAGGAAGGTTAAACTTCATTATTTGAAGATGTACATAGTTAAGTGTGTTTGCATTAAGTTAACAGGTTATGGGGTATTCTGGGTGGTGTTTTTTATTTATTTTCTTGAAGGTTTTCATTAAAACAAAAAGTCTTGTAAATGTGGCATAGGTTCCGGTCTTGATAATAAGAAAAAAATGTGTAAAGGATGAACCAGCCAAGCATTAGTGAGTGCATGTATCACAAAAACTGGAAATACACATTTTAAAATGCTGTCTCATATAATGGGTGGGAAAAATGACATTTACCCATAATGGTAACACTTTCCATATTATCTTGGAATGTGAACAGTCTCACAGGTATAGACTAAATGAGAGAATATATAATTATATTAAGAAGTGCAGAGTTTAACTAGCAGTGTTACAGAGCACACATTTTGAAAGAACTGAACATGTGAATTTGATAAAAAAAAGGATTTCATGATGGATATTCAGCAGAATATCAGGAACAAAGGAAAAGAGGAATACCCCAAAGATGTTAATATACTGCAGACAAGGTTAACAGAGACAAAGGATTGGTACCAAAGCCACGGATTAAAGCTAAATGCAAAAAATGCATTATTATTCCCTTTCAGAAAGCTGACATCCCTGCTAATTACTTTATAGAAAGCACCCCCTAAGTGTAGATGCAGTGGTACATGATCTGGGTAATCAGGTTAATAGCAATCTGAACTTTGACCACCATGTATTTACAGTAGTAAGGAAATCCTTCTGTGTGGCACATCTTATATAATTTGAGTACAGTACTCCCTTTTGCATGTACCTCACCAGACACTTGCAACAGTTGGAGAGACCACAGAGGTTTCTTACCAAGAAATGACAGGATACACAAAACAAGTCTTATGCAGAAGGACTGAAAACCCTGTCACTGTATTCTGTCTCCTACAGGTTGCTAAGGGGTGACCTATGCCTGGCTTACAGGGCAGTCTTTGACCCATCCCTGATGAAAATGCTACCCATTTCATAAAACAAAATGCATGACAGTTACTCGCTCCAGGGATCTTAACCTAGCTTTTGACATGAACAGGTCATGCTGGAGAGATAGATGCATCTCCCAGAGACTGCCACATCTCTGGAACAAGCTTCCAATTCACATAAAACAGAGTCCCTCCCTGACCCTCTTCAAATGCAACTTAGATCAATGGATAGGTGACCATATATTCACTCCTGGGGTGGTGCATAGGACCCTCCTGGACAGAGGAAGATGGTGTTAACTATCATAGACCCTTACTTCTGTGAACTTTGCTCACCTAACCAAAGACAATTTGGGCAACTTGGGATAAATATGCTTAGGCTTGTATGGGTCTAGACCCATAACTTTCTATGAACCTATGAACTTTATTAATTGCTAAAGGAGCTTGAATAGCGATAAAAGATGAAAAAAAAGATAATGGCAGATTTGTGATAGTAAGGGGCTACTGTCAAAAGATGAGGATTACACTGGCATGTATTCCACCTAAAATTTCTGTTGTGGAGCTTAAAAAAATTGGGGGAGAAATAATCAACTTTCAACAGGAAATATTACTTGTAGGTGGGGACTGGAATTTGATATGCAACAATGAGGATGTATCTGGGGGGGGGTCTAGAAGGAAAAAATCTAGCAAAAGGGAGTAGATTTCTGAAGGAATACATGAAAATATGTGGTATGAAACACACAAATTCACTAATAAGAACTCAAAGAATTTACATATTATTACCAGTGGTATAACAACTGGTCTAGACCAGGCAGATGTTATGTTATATAGGACATATACATTTAATTGAGAACTTTGACACAGTCCAGTAACTGTTTCTGATCATGCACCAATAACAACCAAGATACAAAATGTACAGTAATGAAGGAAAGATGAGACACTGAGACACCTACCTTTTAAAAAGAGAGGATTTTAAGGAATGGGTAGTGGAAATTAATCAGGAGTTATTAGGGAAGATAGAAACTATTCCAGAAATTATAGCTAGCTAGTGAGATAAAATGAACGTGAAATTTAAAACTAGAGCAGAAATAAAAGAAAACAATCTGGTTATGAAGTAACAAGGATTATTTAGACGGTCTGATGAAGGTTAAAGTATTACAGAATAAGGGGAATGTCACAGAATAAACAGAGGAGCACTTGCAGAGTGTTAAAGAGAAAAATAAGGGAATACCTTGATAATAAGCATGAGTTTAGAAAGATCGCTGTTAAGCAACTGTTTTTGTTAACTCCAGAGCACAAAATCTTTTGGCACAACAACGTAGGCAACAGAATGTAGAAATGGCTATTGTCAAACTTGGGGAGCTTATATCTAGAAAAATAACCAGAGGTCCCGTAGCGGTATTAGAGATATTTTGGAAATGTTATGAAAATGTGTATGAAGCAGAGAATTGGGGAAATTAAGAAAAAGTAAAAATGGAAATGTTTATGGAAGACTTACATATGCCAAGGTTAAAGGTAGATGAGGCTCAACAATTAACAGTTAAGATAGGAGGAGATGAGATAAAGGTAGTGGTGTATAACCAATCTGCAGGAAAGTCACCAGAAATAGTATTCTGATGGAAGTTTGGAAGCTAGGAGAGAAGAAGGTGATTAATATCTGGAAGGTTTTGTTTAACAGTATTTTAAAAGGAAGGGAAGCACCAATATCCTGGTTAAAGCTACAGTGGCTGTAATACCTAAAGAAAGTAAAGACCCATCAGATCCAGCTTTATATAGGCCCATTTCAATTTTAAACCATGATTATAAAGTTTTTATGTCAGTAATGACTACAAGAATGGCAAAAGTGTTGCCAAAATTGACAGATATGGAACAGTGTGTTTCTTGGAGGGGAGACAAACATTTGACAACTCTAATAGAACAATAATGATTCAGAGGGAAGCAAAATATAAGAAAATACCACTATTACTGATGGTTGTTGATGTAGAGAAATCATTTGACAGAGATAAGCTGTGATTTTATGATTATGTCATTGGAATCCTTTGCATTTCCTGATACAAATTAGGAAGATACATGAAGAATCAGAGGCAAAAATCAAAGTGGGAGGGTTCCTCTCTGATAAGTTGTCTGAACAGAGGAACCATGCAGCGGTGTTCTTTCCCCTTTATTATTTGTGTTATATTTAGAACCAATGACAAAGAAAGTAAGGGACGCAGAAATTCAAGGATACAATTGATATGCTGCTCAAGTTGGTTGTATTTGCAGATGTTATTATTTTGTACCTGACAAAACTAGAAAAGGACATCTCGGTGTTGTGGAACATTCTGAGACAGTTCCAGTTTTTTTGAGATATAAAAATAATGAAGATAAAACAAAAGATATAGCTATAGACTGTGTATCCACGCATAAATTGCTTCAGCAATACCAATATTTATGTGGACATAAAATGAAGTAGTTAGAAATATGGATTAACAAGGATTTTGTTATGGCAGCTAAGCATGTGTGGGGAAACTAAACCAAAGATAATACAAAAACTGAGAAACTGGAAGCTCTTGATAAGGATATGGAAAGCAAGATACAGGAATGAAAATGTTTTTAGTCCCTTTAGTTTTATATAAAAGTCAGGCATATTTTTATCAACAAGAGGAGAAGTTGTGGATAGTACTTAGGAAAGTGTTGAAGGATTTTATTTGGGAGGGGAAGAGGGCAAGAGTCAAGTGAGATAAATTAATTCTTCCAGTTGAACGAGGACATTTAGGATTACCTGATTTGAAGGGATATTTTGGAGCTACACAATTAAGGCTCTTATAAATAACACAAACAGAAAGCTATAGTTTACAGTAGAAAGGGATGATGATGATGAAGCATGGTGGGGGTAATTCAAGAATAATAAAAGAGTGGGATTTTGGATGCAGATCATTAATCATCCAGAATATATTCATAAAGCAGCAGAAAATATACCAAGTACTAAGCCAACATGGGAATGGGGAGAAAGATTCTGCTGATAGGGAAGACTCCAATTAGAGGTACAGAGAATAGGCATGAGAGGGCTGAAATTTACTGGAGGAAGCTTGCAAAGGAAACAAGGAACTAAGGTACTGGGAACAAATAATTGACGGGTGAAAGGTAATAGAGGGAAGAGGCCAAGAGGACATTTGGATTGCAGACGACAGATTGGCTTTCCCTATCAGAGATTGATATCAGGGTATAGGCAAAGAGAAAGGGATATGGGAATCCTAAATGAAAGACCTGAATTGGTTACATTTTAATTGATTCTAAAACAGAAGGTGTTGTCAAAAAGGGATAATTAGTGGGGCATATAAAATCTGGCTCCATAACTACATGAATCTATCAGAGGAAGTCAGAAAAGATTGAGAAGACAGGTTAGAGAAGCAAGTTACAAAGAAGCAATGGGAAGACATATGGCGTCCAACTATCCAACAAAATCTAGAAGATTAAGGATTTTTGCTTGGAAGTGTTTGCATAGGTACTTCTATATCCCAGCAGATTCCAAAGGATTTTTACTCAGGTAGATTGCAAAAGTTGGAGCTGTAATGGGGAAGAAAGAGGTAACTGGGAGAATATATGCTCAGAGTGTAATGAGGTGGATGACTTTAAAAATTCCCTGTCAGAAACACTAGACAAATAAATGAAGGTAACTAAGGGAATTATTTTTGAGCTGGGATACAGGATCTGCGTTTTCAAGACATAGTAAGGCATTGTTAAGTTTAATTCTAGTGACTGCCAAAAAAGCACTTACTAGAAAATGGAAAACAAAGTCTAGATCAACTATATTTGAAGTAGTGAATATTATAACAGAGCTAAAAGAACAGAAGTTGGTTCTTTAGAAAAAGGTAGGAATAAATTACATAGAATGGAAATTGTTGGAACAGTACATTGCGAAAAAGTTAAAGTTTTGGAGGAGTGAAAATTAAAAGAAGGGAGGATTTGAAGAGTTTATGTAATGTTGCTCTGATTATATGATAAAAAACAGTATAAGTGATGTATAATGTTTTAAATGTGAACTTTTTAATATGGTTCGATTAGTTTTATGTAAATGTAAGATGTGAAGTTGTCCTATCTCGCCTTCATTCTGTACTTATGTAAATGTAAGATGTGAAGTTGTCCTATCTCGCCTTCATTCTGTACTTATGGATTTGGAACCGATCCTCGATTCCGACTCGGTCGATTACAAAAGCTTGAGCTTTCCAACTAGCTTGTGGCTTACTCCCTATCCCATGATGCTCTAAGGCATTCCCCAGATCTCATTTGCCGCTAAACAGATCGGGCGTTTTACCAATGGCTCTGGCTGTAACCTTTTTCAATTTATATTACACATTTAAAAAATCTACTTTATTCTAAAAAGACTTTATAGCTGTTTCCCTGTTAGACGCTTGACTTTGTTAGTCACAGTATTAGACTGTAGTCATTATTTGCTGTTTTTTTAAGGCTGTTGTTTGCCATAAGGCCCACAGTTTCACCCCTGTCTGTGTGTGAACTTTAAAGTACAGTTTTAGCCTTGTGCTGTATTTTACTTGTTAGTTATAGGTATTTCTAGTCTGTGTGTTGAGTTTGTTCTGTACAGGAATTAGTTTGTATCCTTTTCTACTAGTCACTCATTTAAGATAGAGGGTAGCTAAGCCCATTTGAGTTAGAGGGCTTTATTTCTGTGTAGTGTGCATTTGTTCTGTAAAAAAACAAAACAAAAAAAAAAACAAAGGTTTGACCCTCTTTTCAGAGTCAGCTCGTTTAATTTAGAGAGCAACTCAGCCTCCTTCAATTAGAGGCCGTTTTTCCGGTGTGCTATGCCTTTTGTTCTATTACAAAAAAAAAAAAAGAGAGTTTTTTCTGGCATTTCTTCTGTTTCCCTACCTAAATAGCTTGTTTAACGTAAAGAGCTCATTTAGGCTTTAGTTTGTTATTGCTAGTGTTTCTGCTGTTTTGAGTCGTGTTGTTTTTGCTGATACTATGTCTAAGCAATCGAAAGGCACTAAACCATCAGGGTTTAAAAAATGTGCTAAATCAAATCTCAAAAGATGTCTCTAACAAGTAGTCATACTGAAGGTCAGAGTGCATTAAAGAAAATCTCTTCCCCTCCTTCTAGGTCTGAGAAGTCAACTAAAATGTCTTCATCCTCTTCAGACCAATCTTGACCTTCACAGAAAATGTAAAAAATTATCTCATCGTACCTGAAATCCGTCGGGCCCGAAAAACCTTGTACCTCGGCTCCTCTTATGTTGGAGCCGATGGTTTTACAGTCTCGGAGCTGGTCCCCTGTCCTGGAGCCAGTATCTCCAACCTTAAAATCACCTATTCTACAGAGGTCTAGATCTCCTGCCCCCTCTTCTCAGTCCTCCAGGAGTTTGTCAGATGAAGATGTGGATTGCATGGTGTAGAGGCTCTCGAGTACACCAGTGTTAGCCAAATTATTGTCGGAAATGAACCAGCGGGTTTTGGAGCTGAGTGAACCTACCTCTTCACTATCGATTGATTCCTCCTCCGACCCACCTCGGGGCCTCGGAGCTAGAATGCATGGAGCTGATAATAGTGGAATGGGCCGAAACCTGCTCCAGGATCTACGGTTCCAACTTCTGCTCCGACTTCCTCGATGCCGTCTGAGCCTGAAGAGTCTAGGAGGCAACGCTCTCCAGTCAGGTCCAGGGAGGACAGTCAGATCGGACAGTTTTCAGATATGAACTTGCCTCTCGGGGCTTTGGCACTAGTGAGCACTGCTCCTACATCAGCTTCAGAGCCAACTGCATTGAGTCCGGTTGGGCCTTCTGGTTCTTTGGAACCTGAGGCATCCTCTACTCATGGGCGGGGGGCTTTCGAGGTGATGAGGACCGTGCTGTCCCCACGAGCAGCTCCACTCTCAGATCCTGTCATTCCTCCCCAGAAGGCTCTGGTGTTCGTCTCAGGACAATGAATTCCACACAGACGTGGAGACCCAAGGCCTCAGGATGCCCCAGTGGGTGAACCCTTCTCTTCCCAAACCTCTCCAGAATGCCCTTTTGAAGAGGTTCCTCACAAGAGACTATGCAAGAGGAAGCATTTGGACTCTCCAGAGGAGTCGATCACATCAGACATAGACCTCGATGAGTCAGAAAGGTCTCCACTGTCGCCCTCTGAGGATGTCCCCTTTGCAGACATCCTAGAAATACTTAAACAGAGAGGCAGCTGGAAGCCCATCAGTCCTTTTGACGAGGAGTCTGTCTACCTGAAAACCTTTGGGTCTTGCCCTTCAGCCACTTAGGTGTCTCCGCCTTTCGACGAACTTATGGATTTAGTTTGTTGAAAGGCATGGGAGTCTCCAGACTCAGTGGAGCCTGTCCCCCAGAGGCCAATTAAATTCATCACATCTCCTGAGGATAAAATTTCCTTACAAAAGGTGTCCCAGTAGATGCTATGTTGGTGGCAGCGGCCACCAAGAAGGAGTTGTCAGAGACGTCCTCTTCTGTCCATTCTCTGAACAAAGAGTCACGTATGATGGACAGATATGGAAAGTGCACAGTTTCTTCAGCAACCTTTTCTCTCAAGTCTCTTAATTATCTTACACACTTCACTAGGTTACAGAAAGATCTCCTGAAGAAGGTTGGAGATACTGTCCAGGGTTCAGTAGCTGTGAGAGTATAAGATAAAGTGTCCTCCGAGCTCTCAACCTTAAATTCAGTAGTTAACTCATCCATGAGACTCGTCTCTTATGCAGCCAATGAAGAAAGTAGATCAGCGGCTTCAGGAATTTCCCTTAGCGGCTTTCCTGGATGCGCTTCTGTAACTTTGTGGAACCCTTCAAGTCATCCTTCATTAACACCCCCTTCGGCGGCTCGTCCTTGTTCGGGCCTAAGTTCAAAGACACACTAACCAGGTGTGACTAGGAAGGAAAAACTCTCTCTGCCATTGGCGTCTGTTTTTCCACACCTTCTAGGCCTAAAGGCCAAAAGAGAAGACAAATGTGGTTTTGAAAATCCCAGAGAGTTTTTCAAGACACACGTGATGAGCCTTCCCCCTAGGGGCAGAGGGGGAAGCAGTAATGAAAGATGCCGGCCACACGGCATAGGGGGTCCGCAAAACCAGGGGGATAGAGAATCCTACTTTTTTAAGCCTTTTCAGCACTTCTGAAGGGAGGCCTTTCTGTCCTTCTCTGGAGGCAGTTGGGGGTTGATTATCCCTGTACCCAGACGCCTGCCTAAAAATCACAAAAGACAAGTGGGTACAAGTTATCGTATCCAGAAGTTACTCCATACCCTTTTCAATCCCTCCCTCATGCATAAAAAACACTCCAGATGTTCCACCCAGACACAGGAATCAAGCAATCCTAGAAATACAGAAGTTGCTAGAAAAAGAGAGTCATCCAGTCAGTCCCCACAGACCAGACAGGATCCGGGAATTACTCAAGATTCTTTTTAGTTCCGAAGAAAACAGAGGACTGGAGATCCATACTGGATCTCAGCAGAATAAACAAATCTGTAAAAAAGTTCCAGATGGTTACACTGCAGTCGATACTTCCCTTTCTGGGAAAAGACAATTGGATGTGCTGTATAGACCTCCAGGATGCGTACTACCATACAAAAATAGACAGGGCTTCCAGGATTCATCTGCGCTTTCGGTTGGGAGCCAGTCACTACCAGTTTCGAGCTCTGTTCTTTGGTCTCACTGCAGCCTCCAGAGTGTTCACCAAATGTATGGCAGTAGTTACGTCTCACCTGAGACGTTTAGGATTCCGAGTGTTTCCATATTTAGACGACTGGCTCCTAACCACCATCACCAAGCATATTCTAACAGAAGCAAGAGACACCACTCTAACACATTGTTCTCATCTAGGGATCACAATAAACTATGAAAAATCTTCCTTATTGCCATCTCAGCATATCATTTTTATAGGTGCAGATTTAAACACTATGACAATGATGGTAAAGCTTCCACCAGAGAGGGTACAAACCCTTCGAGTCCAGTACAAACCCTTCGAGTCCAGGTTCTAGACCTTCTTTTTGAAAGGAAGACTCAAGCAAGGGCAGTCCTAAAAGTACTAGGCACCATGGCAGCAGCAATAAATGCAATTCCCTTAGCACGGCTACACATGAGAATTCTACAGTGACTGCTCTTCACTCACTGGTCCATGCAGGAACTTCCAATGATGCTCCAGATTATGTTAACAGAGTCTTGTAGGAGAGACCTTTGTTGGTGGCTTCCCTCCGATCAAGTGACTTTAGGTTGACCTTTTGTTCTTCCACAACCGCTTGCCACAGTGACCATGGATGCTTCCCAGATAGGGTGGGGGGGGGGCATTATTAGGGAAGAACAGTCCAAGGCACTTGACAGGATCATGAGACCCACTTGCACATCATTGTCCTAGAGATGCGAGTGGTACTTCTTGCGTTGGAGGCATTCCAGGACTCTCTTCCACTAGGAACGATTGTGATCCAAACGGACAATATGTCAGTGGTATGGTATATAAACAAACAAGGAGGAATCAGATCTAACCCCCTTTGTCGAGAGGCCCTGAAGGTATGGCAGCGGGCAACCTCCTCCCAACGCTTTCTGGTAGCAATGCATATCCCGGGGAAATGCAACATGATAGCAGACAAACTCAGCAGAGCAATTCTGATGCCTCATGAGTTGTCCCTGAAACAAGACATAGCGAAAATTATTTTCTGAAAATGGGGCCAGCCTTGCTGAGATCTTTTTGCCACGTCCATGAACTCAAAATGCAGCAGCTACCTTGCCCTAATCCTCCCTCTGGTGGAATCCTCAAGGGATGCACTTGCACACAATGGGCCTCCGGGTCTCTTCTATGCCTTCCCTCCTTTTCCATTGATACCCAAAGTTCTTCAGAAAGCCTGTGCATTGAGAAGGACCTTAATACTTATAGCCCCTTACTCATCTTCAGGAAGAACCTTGGATTCTGGACCCAGTGCCAAATCTACTGACCCATCCGTCGGGAAGGCTCCATCTATCTCTTCAAACCCTCAGGTTGACAACTTGGCTGCTCCAATTCCAAACATAGCCAGGCTACCTAACATTTCAACCTTGGTGCAACATATCCTGATTTCTTCTCACAAGACTTCTATGAGAATCATATTGACCCTTTCTCTGCATCTATATCTTCTATACTGAAATTTTTAGCAAAACTTTTTAATGAGGGAGCAGCAGCAGCTACTATTCAACTACAGTTAGCAGCAATCTCCAATTTTCATTTTGGAGAAGGAGGACTGAATATCATGTCCCACAGACTTTGTAAAGCTTTCTTGAGAGGTACTAACCTCTTAAGACCACCCATTAAACCACCTCTTCCTCCATGGAACCTACATTTTGTATTATCCCGTATAATCCTAACCCCATTTGAACCTGCATCATCTTGTGACTTAAAGTTCTTAACCTGGAAGACAATTTTCTTAGTGGCTATCACGTCCGCTAGGAGGGTTTCAGAATTACAAGTATTATCTGTCAAACCTCCGTATATGCTGTTACACAATGACAGAGTTTCACTTCACGCAAATCCATCTTTTCTACCAAAAGTATGCTCAGAATCAAACTTGATGAATCAGTCTACAGACTAACCAGTTTTGTCCCCAAGTATGGCAGTAAAGTAGAATACATGTTACACCAACTTGATGTACGTAGACAATTATGTTTCTGTTTACACAGAACAAAGAACTTTAGAAAGACTGATCAGTTGTTTGTATCCTTTTCAGACTGCAAGAAAGGAGCTTCAGTAGCAAAAAACACTCTATCCAGGTTGTTATCAAATTGCATCTCATTTATCCATCAGTCAGTGAGTAAACAACTTCCAGACAAAGTAAGAACTCATTCTACCAGAGCTATTTCGACCTCTTCTTCCTTTCATGCAAAATTGCCAATTGATACCATTTGCATGGCAGCAACGTGGGCAACGCCTCATACATTTAGCACTCATTACAAAGTGGATTTGGCCTCCAGGGACAGGACCTCCTTTGGGTCCACTGTTCTGAAGAATGTTCTCCCATGAGCCATCCAAGAAAGATGGTGTTAGGGATGCTGTCCCACAAGTACAGAATAAAGGTGAGATAGGACAACTTCACATAAAGAAGTTATGTACGTTCCATGTGAGTTGTCCATCTTGCCTTCATTCTTACGTCCCACCCTCCTAGCCCCTGCCATTTTTGTTTAGCTCCTGGAGGATCGAGAGGTTACTGTTTGGCATCTATTATTCTCTGACCTTTTTCTTGGCTTATACACTAATGAAGACATTTTTATATACGCTTATCATTATACCAGCAAACAAGATTTGGGAATGCCCTGGAGCATCATGGGATAGAGAGTAAGCCTCAAGCTAGTTGGAGACCTCGAGCTTTTGTAATCGTCCGAGTGGTCCCGAACCCACAAGTACAGAATGAAGGCGAGATGGAGAACTCATATGAAACGTTATGGTGAGTACATAACTTCTTTTTTGCCTTTGTCACAAGTGATAATTCAGTAAAGGTTTTTAAGCAATAAAAAAGCTGTGGATTTTAGTTCTGTCTTTTTCTCTTTCCAAAGAAGATAGGATTTCAGTCCGGTCCTGAATCTCAGTGACTTTAACAGCACATTCATTGCATCTAATTACAGATGGTGACTCTAACAATGTTTTGCCCTTGCTGCAAGATACCTTTAAGGTGTTGATGGATATTCTGGCACATCTTTGTACAAGTCCTTGCACAAGATTTTTTTCAGCTCATTTTGGATGGAAATCAGTTCTTCTACTGAGTATTGCTGTTTGGGTTTTTCCTCAGTATGCAGAATGTTTGACACTGTGAGAATGTTTTCAGGGTTTTGACAGTCTGTGTCTAAACCTTGAAGGAAAACATCATGTGCACCCCTGCCTGATTGACTGGACCCTAGTGGTTACATGAAAGAAAATCATAGTAACATTCCTTCAGTGGACAGTTTTATTGATGCAGTGGATGAAAGGTACTTTTCCTAAAAAAAAATCTTGTTGTTTGCCTCATAGCAAAGGACTTCATAGTTACAGGTGTTGATGTTTAAGCCACATTTTACTGTCTTTCATAATGAAAGGGCATCTTTACAGACCAATTCATCTTTCTTGCACAGGGTGTCACAGCAGTATCTCTTAACCAGGCAATTCAATTACCCATTTTCCTAAAGATTATTAAAACGAAGAATACCATCTCTTGCACATGCTAAACATACATCTTCACCTAAGATGCTGTACCATTGTAATACATTTTCAGGAAAACAGATAATTAAGACCTGCTGTAACTAACATCTGTTTTATGTGGTTGACCAGCCGTATAGTTTTCTGCTGTGATAAGTACAATAAATTATTGTTGGCATTGTCAGAGCACATTCCACTAGGATAGCAGCAACATCAGCAGTTTACTTTATAGATGATTCTGTACAACATGTGTTAGAAGTGACTATATGAACTTATGTTCTCAGTTACATGAAACAGTACATTTTGGATGAGAAGGTTTTGGAATAACTGTACTGCAGATCATCCTGTAACTGTCTAACTCTCAGTTAACCAAAAATTTTTTTGAACTTTTCCTAAATGGTATGACATTATTATTTTTATGACCCTTCCCAATGAAAACAGTTCACTTATATAAGACATTAAACATAACAGTAGACAGTTGAAAATAGGTCATTATGACACCAGTGTTTAATTTATATATGTATATGTTAATTTACATTGTGTCTTGTATTATATTGCACCAATGGAGCTTTTCTCCCGGGGCCTCCACTAAAAAGGGGTTCTATAAGCAGTCTGACATCCCAGGTAAGCAAATGAAAATAAATAAATTATAGCATTAAATTTTTCCTCCTTAGCACCCCATTTGAGAACTTGATATAGCTGTTGTTATGATGGTTATAATATTTGAATCGTGAATTTCTTTTTTTATTTCACTTTGCTTTATTTTCATTCTGGCCTTAGGCAGTAGGTTTTTGACTGCCACACACATACTTCTTTATAGAACTTCCAGGCTTAAAGAACTGGAGAGAGATCAGGACAATGCATCATGTATATGGAGGTCTCAGTTTTTCAATACCTTGGTACATATATGTCCAGAGATAGTCCTCATAGGGAAGATAGCCATTGCTAAGATAAATCCAGTCAAATTCAGGAAACCAAAAGGTAGGTAAACCCAAATGTCATGATTTACTGTCATGTAGTCTTGAAAATGAATCTTTGTGGTAAGAACAGTCCACATCTGTGTTGTGATCATTGATGTAATTACTAGCACCATATGTTTGCCGCCATATGACCAAGTGAATAAATCAGTACCATTATTTGTGAAGTAATATTCACTCTCTTCTTAACTAGGATGTTACACTCAAGTGCCAAACATATATTCGCCAGGTGATACTGTTCCTTACCACTCTGGAACAAAATGGACAGGTCACACTTCCAGTGGTAGAACAGGAAATGGTACAACTTCTTGATAACATCATCATTTTTAATCCTCCTGGTAAGAAGCCCTAATTTTTCATTACTTTTTTCATGGTGATGGGGGATTATGTCTTAAGTCTGTTTTCTAAAGTAGGACCATCTGTTAAACTTCCATCTGTTAAACTTATTGATAAGTGAATGAGAAAGCAATGAACAAGCAGTAAATACTTAAATATAATGTAAAAGGTGCTACAGTCAACACATTTTTAGCACAAGAATTCAAGTATTACAGTTTGTTGGCGGAAAACATTATCATTTTTAAGCAGGAGGTTGTCTGGTTGGATTCTCAATTAGGATACCATCTTTGTGGAATCTGCATGTTTTTCTTATGTTCACATGTTTTTTTTTTTCCTCCAGTGAGCTCCTGTTTCTTCTCACCTACCAAAGTCATGCAGGAGGCAGACTTGCAAATCTGAATCATCCCTTAGGCATATGTGTGATACAGATTGAAGGTCTTACAATCTACTTCCATTCCCTACTTGTTTAGTAAACTCTGTGGATGGCAGCTGCTGCTCAGTGGGTCACTAGTAGAATCTGGATGCATCTCATAAATTTGGATGGATTCTGTGTGAGTGTGTGGGGGGGAGTAAGAACAAGATGCATAAAATAGAAAATGAGTAAGCACACAGAATTGTTTTTCTTACAGGTTTAAGTATAGATGTTCTTTGTGTTTCACTGTTGCAGTCATTACATTTGGGTAATCTGCTGGCAGGTTGCTCTCAGTCGGCCTGAATTCCAAAGTCTTGGGTCCTGTGTCGGTTGCTGTCTCATCTTCTATGACGTCAGGTCATCTGGGGTATAAAACAAGCAGCCAACGCCATTTTCTTTAGTCTTTCTTGCTGCTTGGTGCCTGAAGCAGAAGCATTTCGCAAGTGCCGGTCGGCTGACTCCTGAAATTTCCTAGTTCGAGTTTCAGAATCTAAGTCTTCACTAAAGCTAAGTACCCCGTTGGTGAAACTTTTTTCTTCCTCCATACCGATGTCAGAAAAAGTTAATAATTGTATTACTTGTGGGAAGCAAATACCTCATAAGGATTTCCATTTATACTGCATTCCTTGTCTAGGCCCTGATCACAACGTGCCTGGCTATCGGTTTTGTGCTAGATTTAACCAACACACTATTAAGCGTCTGTATATTTTTGCCTCAAAATATTTTAGAAACAGATTTAACTACCCAGAAATGTCATCGGATAACAATCCGACTACAGGAGTGCACAAAAAATGCAAAGAAAAGGACAGAGACAGACAGTCGAGGTCCAGAACCAACGACAAAGCTTCTCCTAAGCCAGCCGCCGGTTTGCCAGTACTCAATGAGGCGCCTTCACAGCCCCTGATACCCGCTACTTTCGAGTCGCAGGCCCCTACTGAGACCCATGTGGAGTCTGGCATGCTGCGAGATACTCAAAGTATTGGACCCACGGATGTATCTCCCTCGGATGGGTCCGGAGCCACTGAGCAGGCACCGGTTAATGAGGGTGTATTCAGGCCTCAACATTTTTATATCAAACCGACGACAGCTGCAAATCCAAAG
The DNA here is from genome assembly GCF_019279795.1 of Protopterus annectens. NCBI lineage: Eukaryota > Metazoa > Chordata > Ceratodontiformes > Protopteridae > Protopterus > Protopterus annectens. The sequence goes on along the minus strand of NC_056726.1, from coordinate 788,510,819 downwards.
ACAAAAGCAACTTCTAAAGCTAAAAAAATGACACATGAGCCACGTGCACAGGCCACTATGCCTAAAAAACAGATTATAAAAATGGCCGAAGACCTTATTACCTTGATTTGGGGTTCCCAACTCCCTCCTGATAAGAGGCCTAGGCAAGACACTGATTATGAATCTTCAGATCAGGTTTCTATTTCTTCTGATTCCTCTTCTGATCAGGAATTATCTATACCTCCCTAGGAGGATTCTAATGCAGAGGAATCTATCCCATCTGCATCACCTCCTGAGGATTATTCATTTAGAAAAACCTTGCATACTTTGAGGGAGCATTTTCACTGGGAGAGTCGATTTCTCAGAATCAAAAAAGAGGCTCAGGGATTTCCTTCTCCCTCAGCACAGGCCTTTAGCCATACCCCCTGTTTTAGATATTGTGGATGATGTGTTTTCAGAGTCAAGCTTGACCCCTGACTCCTTACCTCCAGCTCCAAGCAAGCCTGACAGATATTACAGGGTCCCTGACTCACACAAATTTTTATTTAAAAACCCTGCTGCTGATCCTGAAACTATTTCACAGGGTCCAAAGGGAGTTAAGGCCTCAACAGCAAAAAATCGTACCCCCTCTGACAGAGATTCAAGGGCACTGGATAGATGGGAAAAGAAGGTTTATACACCTGCAACCTTGGCAATTAGAGCCTTAAACTGCCAGTTTCATATGTTCAAGTATCAACAACATGTTATGGGATTGCTGAAAAAGAAAATGATGTTGATTTCTGAATGTGCAGAAAATAAAGAATTGCAGGAATTATTGCATGCAGCTGAACAAGCATACTTTGCAATGTGGTTTTGATTCCTTACAGGCCTCCTGAAGGGCCGCAGTTACTGGATCTGTGATTAGGAGGCATGCCTAGCTAAAAGAGCAAAATTTGCCTGATCATGTTAAAGCTAAGTTACTGGATGCACCTTTACAGCATGATACTCTGTTTGGTATTAAGGCAGAAGAGGTTTTAAAGAAAATGGAAGACAAAGCTAAGTCTATGCAAACTGTAAAAGACTTCTTACAAGTGCAGCCACCAAGATTCAGTAGACACTGACCTACAAAAAATTGGTCCTTTCCTGTGTCCGATAGAGCTCAAAGGGGCAAATCCAGACGCCCTAAGGGTTCCAGATAGCAGGCACAAGATTCTTACAGGTCAAAGCAATGGGGTGATTCTACCTCCAAATCTGGAGGAGATAAAGCGCAACCCTACAGAAAACAGTCCCAATGACTTCCCTCTGCCTTCACCAAGCACTTACCTTTTGGCAGCACCCTTAGGGGGAAATTAGCACTTTTTGCTCAAAACTGGCAGTTCGTAACCCAGGACAAGTGGGTGCTAAACATAGTATCACAGAGATAGAGATTCCATTTCCATACTCTGCCAATGGAAAACGGTTGGCCGGATCTGCCAAAAAAATCAATTGGCAGAGGCACAGAAACAGGTTACGTCCCTCGTGAATATGGGGGTCATTCAGCCAGTACCAGAACAGGAAAAAGGACAAGGTTTTTACTCAAGACTGTTCTTGGTACCCAGAAAGGACAAGGCCTGACGGCCAATACTGGATTTATCAATTTTGAACACATACCTGGACATTCCAAAATTCAAAATACTGACTTTGCAGCAGCTTCTGCCCATGCTGGGCAAGAATGCTTGGCTGGTGACATTAGACCTAAAAGAGGCATACCTGCATGTCCCAATAAGGGAATCGTGCAGAAGATACCTCCGTTTCAAGGCTGGATTAATGCATTACCAATTCTCTGCACTGTCCTTTGGCTTATCTACTGCGCCCATCGTCTTTCCAAAGTGCCTGGCACCAGTAATTGCTTTTTGCAGGCAAAGAAGTATACAAATATATCCTTACTTGGATAACTGTCTCATTCAAGCAGAGAACAAGGACATTCTTTTTCAACACCTGGCATTTGTGAAAAGGCTTCTAACATGCCTAGGGCACACATTAAATGAAAATAAATCACAACTGGTACCCTCTCAAAAGATAACATTCCTGGGTGCAAGCTTGAATACAACTGCCCAGATGGCTTTCCTCACGCCAGACAAACAAAGGCAACTGACTACTTACTTCATACTGATGGCAACAAAAACCCAGTTATCTGCAAGACAAACTCTGCAGGCTTTGGGCTTCATGGCATCCTGCATCCTACTGATTCCATATGCAAGACTGCATATGAGGAAACTTCAATGGTACCTAAAAAGTTTATGGAGTCAGCATTGTCGCAGTCTGGAAACAATGATTCCTCTCATTCTCTGCCTACAACAGGAGTTTCTATGGTGGGCAAAGGCATGTCACCAAAACATGGGATGGGCCTTCACTCTATCCCCTGCCAGCCAAACCTTAACAACAGACGCATCAGATTATGCATGGGGGGGCCCACCTGGCGGGAAGATGCATTCAGGGCATATGGACCCCAAAACAAATGCATCTGCATATCAACCAAAAAGAGATGCTAGCTGTTCAAAATGCCCTGACAGCCTTCAAGGACTTACTTCATCCAGAACAACTACTGATAAAGACGGACAACACCATGGTTATGTAGTATATAAACAAACAGGGAGGCACGCACGCATACCCCCTTTGCAGATTAGCCATGGCACTGTGGGACACAGCTTTGACTTACCAAATACATCTGCAAGCTCAATTCCTGCCAGGAAAACAAAGTACTCTGGCCGACGATTTAAGCAGAAACCTTATGGACCCTCACGAGTGGAAAATAGATCCACAAGTCTTCAGCATGATAACAAAGAAATGGGGGAGCCATCTGTTTGCCTCTCCTCAAAATTATCATTTGAAAAGATTTTACATTATCACAGACAAGCATGGAGAGTGGACGCCCTATCCTTCAGTTGGAAAAACCTATCAGTTTATGCCTTTCCTCCTCTGCCTCTTCTTCCCAGGGTCCTACTAAAAGTCAGACAAGAGAAACCAAAGATGATACTAATTGCTCTGGACTGGCCCCGCCAATACTGGTACCCAATCCTAAGGAACTTGTCTCAATACCCAGCTTGGACCTTACCTCAAAGACCTCAACTACTGTCCCAGCAAAACAGTCAGATTCTGCATAATCAACTCCAAACAGTGAACCTGGCAGCATGGCTGATCATGTAGTTATGCAAACAACACCTCTCAGTAAAGCTGTGATGGATGTCATTTTGGAAGCCAGAAGGCCTAGTACTAGAAAATCTTATGCTGATAAATGGAAGAGGTTCTGTGCTTGGAATCAAGCACAAGGAACTGATACAGCAGAACCAAATATTCCTCAGATATTACAATACTTGACTGAGATGCTTGACAAAGGCTTGTCTTTCTCATCAATAAAAATCCATGCCTCTGCCATTTCGGCTCATTACAATACAGAGCCACTAATATTTTCTCATCCTTTACTAAAGCAGTATCTTAGAGGAGCCAAAAATTTAAGGCCACCCAGATCATCACCAATACCTGCACGGGACCTCAATTATGTGTTAGAAAAGTTCACCCTGCCTTCATTTGAACCAGCTGCTACTCCGGGTAAAAAGTTCTTATCATGGAAAACAGCTCTGCTCAAAGCAATTACTTCAGCAAGAAGAGTCTCAGAGATACAGGCCCTCATGGCTGTGGAGCCTTTTATCATATTTTACCCAGACAGGGTGTCTCAGAGGACCAATCCTTCATTTATGCCTAAGGTGGTTTCCAGTGTGGCTCTTAACCAAGCTATTCATCTGCCAACCTTTTATCCAAATCTGCAGAACAAGGGGGAGAGAATTCTGCATTCCTTGGACGTACACAGATAGCTAAGATTCTACTTGAGCAGGACTAAAGCTCTAAGAAAAACTGAGCAATTACTAGTGACATATGCTGCAGGATCAGAAGGAAAGGCTATTTCAAAGCAGACTGTTTCAAAGTGGATAAGCCACTGCATTAGTTTCTGCTACTTACACCATGGCAAACCTATGCCCAAGGGCATTAGGTCTCATTCCACCAGAGCTGCAGCTACATCAGCAGCCTTTCTCAGAGGAGTACCAACCAAAGACATTCTAGAGGCTGCTGCTTGGAGTTCTGTTCATACCTTTACAAAGCATTATCATTTGCCTCTCAGTCCAGGGCAGGCTTTACCACTGCAGTTCTGCAGGGCCTTATTGCCGCACCTAATGCTGTTTAGCTCCAGCCTCCCATTCATAGCTTTGGAATTCTATCCAAATGTAATGACTGCAACAGTGAAACACGAAGAACATAGTACAGTTGTGTACGCTTACCATAAATGTAGATGTTTGAGTGTATTCACTGTTGCAGTCCAGGTTATCCGCCCGCCATCACCCTGCCATTCTGGAGTTTATCTTTCCTTCTCTATCTTCTACAACCTATGTGGTGTATTTGCTTGTAGATGAAGGTAAAGTTTGTATTGATGCATGTATATATGGTCTATATATATATATATATATATATTTGCTACCTTTTTGGGGGCACCTGACATCTGAGGCAAGAAAAACTAAAGAAAATGGCGTTGGCTACTTGTTTTATACCCCTGACGACCTGACGTCATGGAAGAAGAGACAGCAACTGATGCAGGACCCAAGACTTTGGAATTCAGGCCGACTGAAGGCAACCTGCCAGCAGATTACCAAAATGTAATGACTGCAACAGTGAATACACTCGAACATCTACATTTATGGTAAGTGTACACAGCTGTACTGTTCATAGGTGGTAAATACTAAGCTAGCTGCCCTTAAGGACCATTTTAAGACTAGCTAATCTCCCTTGGTGAGAATTAAACCTTGTACCGTTTGCCTGTGAGGTAAATACTTTAACCATTATGACAACCCCCAAACATTCAAACTTCTTATGTTTGAATGCATGACAGGAAAATAATCTTTAGCTGTGATGAATATTTTTCTGTTTTTATGGTATCTGTTTGCTTTTCCTTTACAAATCGGAAATGTAGCATGTTCTCCTAAGCAAGTAATGTGTTTGGGTCATCTAGGCAGTGATTGGAGTCTGAAATGTTTATGGTTTGCCAACAAAATACATCTCTTAAGCTCTCTTGAAGTATTTTATCAATATTTCTTTATTGTGACAAAACTGGGTTCTCCAGGTGAGCTGTGTCAGCAGACATGTTAAACAAGTTGTACTGTTAATATCATTCCACCACATACCCATTTTCCTGCAGTAATGTCATTACAGTGATGTTTTTTTTACTATAACGGGCATTCCATACCCTTTAGTTATGTAGCTTTCAGTATTTTAGTGTAGCATAATGCACTAATTAGTCAACATTTATTTAAGCAATAATCCATGATGGTGTGTGGGTAAAGCCCGATGTACCTGTATACAGGAGTAGATTATTGCTATTATACAATAACATAATTTAAGAAAGAAACTGCTTACATGTCTTAAATAATGCATTTGTATAAGGGCACTTTAGTCTCCTTTCACATTGTCTTCTCTTTGCTGATATACTGCTCATGAATATGGGACTTTCATTCCCACGCTTGCACAATACATCAGTTCAAGAGAAACAATGGAGAAAGGAGCATCTCCATTGCATTTTTTAACTATTAAAAAAAATAGAACATTTTTATAAGGGACATCACAAAAACATGACGAAAATCAGTTATGTTTCTATTTCTTTAGTTTTAAAAACATACCTGATATTTCTCATATTTTGGTGCATCCTGTGTATAAAATGTTTTCTACTTCAAAGGCTCGTACGTGTGTACTAGGCTAATGGCCCTGAAGGATTTACAAGCTTAGCCCATAGAAGTGCCCTTGCATCGTGCCACCCAATGTTGGTTCCCAGTGCCTCTGTCAAGTAGAGCCACTGGAATGATCCCTGAGGTGAACTTTCTATTTCCCACCCACTCATCAAGGTTTTTCTTGAAGAGGGCCAATGAGGTGCCCTGCTTGACATGTATGGGAAGTCTATTCCAGAGCATGGGCAGTCTCTGGGTTATGAACCTGTCCCTCCAGCATGTTCTGTTGATTTTGGTAATGAGGTTGAGGTCTCTGGAGCGTGTGGTGCAGAGGGATTGGGATTTCTTTAGATGTAGCATTTCTAACAGATCTGGGTCAGACATGACTTTGTAAGTCAAGCAGAGATCGCCTGTTAGTAGACGATATGAGACAGAGAATAGCTGGAGTTTTTTGAGTCTGTCCATGTACGACATGTGTTTAAGGCCTAAGATCCACTTCGTGAGGTACTTTTGTGGCCTTTCCAGCTTTAGAGTAGAGAGAGAGATGATGACCTCTTTCTTCCTGCATGCAAAACCCTTGGTAATGAGATGTGCCACACAGAAGGACTTTCTGACCACAGTGGCAATGTGGTGGTCGAAGGAGAGGTTGCTGTCAACCTGTGTCCCCAGATCTGTTATAACGCCTTTAGTGTTCAGTGGGCTCCCATCAATGTGGTAATTTGTGGGAGTTGAGTTTTTCGCAAAGGGGATGATGATGCATTTTTTGGCATTAAGCTTAAGGCTATGGTTTCGACACCAGTCATTGATCTCAGTGAAGCCTTTCTATAGCATGTCTACATCACTTGGGGAGTTAATAATGGCTCCCAGCTTGCAGTCATCAGCGAACTTGATCAACCAGAGTCCCTCTGTGTTGCCCTGGACTTCTAAGAAGTAGATGCCAAACAGGAGAGGAGCCAGGACTGATCCCTGTGGGACTCCACTCATGACTAGTTGGCAGTCTGACTTGGAGTCCGCTACTTTCACACTGTGGGTTCTTTCTGTGAGCCAATTTGCAACCCATCTAGTGATGTAGGGGTTGATGCCTAGTTTGGTGAGTTTATCAATAATTGTTGAGTGAGGAATGGTAGCAAAGGCCTTGGCCAGATCAAGGTATGCTGTATGAATTGCCTTGCCATCATCCACAGCTCTGATGACTGACTCAAAGAAGTCAACCAGGTTGAGCAGGCATGATCTAGCTTTCACAAAACCAAATTGTGTGGGATCTAGAGTTTGGAGATTCCCTATATCCTTGTTAATTAGGTCCATGATGATGATGCGCTCCATAGCCTTACATAGCAGACTCATCAGGCTAATGGGGCGGGTCTGTAGTCGCTCCCCCTTTATGGAGAGGGATGACTGTAGCAGTGCGCCATTCGCTAGGGACAAAGCCTGAGGTGAGGCTATGATTGAACAGGGCACACCGATGTGGTGCCAGTTCACTTTGTAGTTCATGTAGAACACATCCAGGGATATTGTCGGGTTTCATGGAAGCTGTATTCTTGGCCTTGTACAATGCAGCTTTAACCTGTGCTGCAGTAATGCTGGGTGCCTGGCATTCCTCCATTGTTGTGATGGGTCCTTTTGGGGGGGGGGTAAAGTTGGCACTGAATCTGTCGGCCAGTATATTGGCAATATCTGTTGGCTCAGTATCGGAGGTACCATTGTGCAGTAACTCAGAGCAAACCTGGGTATTGCCGTGGAGATTTTTGATATAACTATAGAAGGCTTTGTGATGGTTTTTAGTGTCTGCCACAATTCTGCCTTCATAGTTGGCTTTAGATGTTTTGATGAGGGATCTCAGCTTTTTGTTGAGGCTGATAATGGAGTTTTTCCAGTCTTGGGACTTCACCTTTTTCCTGCAACAGCTTCTTCCTTCTGTTGTAGAACTTATTAATGGCAGGGGACCACCAGATTGGCTTCCTTTTTTGGAGGAGAGCATCTTGGTTCTGTTGGGTATGGCTAGTTCCATGCATTTATGTACGTGTTCATACAGTGGCTTGGTGTATAATTTGACAGTCATGCATCTATTTTAATTGACATTAGTGCCATGAAGTTAGCCACCTCTGTTTTTAGGAGCCCAAAGTCAGCTTTGGAGAAGTTTTTCATGGTGGTTACCTTTGTGAGGGGTATGGGTGAGATATGGATTTCCATGGTGATTAGTTTGTGGTTGGAACTAACCAGGAAGGAATTCACTATTGGTGCAGAGCAACAGTTGCCCAGGTTAGTAATAACCAGGTCAAGGATGTTGCTTCCTCTAGTGGGGGTAAGAATGAGCTGGTCCGGGGCATTGGAAATGATGAATTTCAGGAAGTGTTGGGCCAGTGTATTGGTGCATGAGTAGTTTTCCCAGTTAATGGAGGGGTAGTTGAAGTCACCTAGTATGAGAGTGGTGAGTTGGATCCTAATAGTTTCCAGGGTGCTTAGGAATGTGGAGTGAGAGTCTTGGGACATGGTTGGGGACCTGTAGCAGGCTATGACCTGAATTGCTGTCTTACCCAATGTTAGTTGTACCTGAATTATCTGAGATGCGTTATGCTGGGCTACTTGTCTGGAGGTGTGCATATCCTTTATGAATATGGAGACACCACCACCTGTAGAGCTTCGGTCCATGTTCTGGGTCCGAAAGATGTGGAATGAGTTATAGCCTTGTAGTGCAAGGGTGCTTTCTGCTGCTTTAAACCAGGTCTCCGTTACAGCACAAATGTCAGTGTTCTCCATTTTGAGGAGTGCTTCAAGCAAGTGCATCTTGAGATTTAGAGTTCTAATGTTGAGCAGCATGGCTCTCAGACTGCATTTTTTATAGCTGTTATGGTGGTAATTTGGTCTTTGGAACATCACCTGAAAAAGGCACTGTAGCGGTGGCAAGAGCCTTAGCCAGTATCCGGAAACCCAGGGGTGACAGATGCAGGCCATCTCTGGCAAAGCATCGAGGTCTGTCAATCATGTCATCCCAAGCAGACAGATACTGGATCCTCTCAGAATGACACCAGAAACTTAGCCAGTTGTTGAAGTCAGTCATTTTCTGCTTGTACTGTGGTATCATTCTGGGCGATGGTAGGATGCTGCTCAGGGTTAGGGTCATACCTGCCTGGGCCACATAATCCCAGAGCTCCTCCATGTCTCTCTTCATGTAGTCCAGGGAGGTACATCTCAGGTCATTCACACCCACATGGACAGTAACAGAGTCATACTTGTATTTGTTGTGGCATGACCTGAGTGCGTGTGTTATGTGTCAGATTCTGGCACTTGATAGACAGCTGACTGTTACCTTCTCCTTATTCACCCTAGTGAGTGGGACATTAGTGTGCCTCACTATCAATTCACCTATGATTAGTGTATTGGGCAAGCTGTTTTGCCTTAGGGGCTTAGGTTGAGGGGCACACTGTGTAGGTGAGTTGTGTGTCTTATGGTTTGTGCTGTGTTGTGGTGGTCAAGCATGTTTCTGCCTTGGAGATCTCTGCTGTTTGGGTAGATTAGATTTCTATTGAGAGCGTCCGTGAACGTGAGTGTGTGGTTTGTGTTTTTAAGTGAGAGCTGTGATGGTGGGTGTTCTGGAGGGCTATGTGTTGCATGTGGTGTGGTGCAGGTGTTGACCTTCTCCCCTTGACCAGCTATTCCGGTCTTGGCTTGAGAGTGCATTGCTTCCAGTTTGGATATATAAGTGCATCTCTCACAAGTCTGAGTGTTGGGAGGTAAGAGTAGAGGATTGTCTCTGTACATGAGGCAGTTGCTACTCTGCCTCAGAACGCCCAAGTTCACCAGGTTAATAGGAGAAAGCACAGAGAAATTACCTGTAGACATGCCAGGAGGGATGGTCATTATTACTAAGTACTGGAGCGGTTTCCTTATATATTCCTTTTACAGGAAAAATGTCACTCAAGGTGTCTGAGTCTGTACCAAGCACTACCAAACACTTGAGAGGAAACTAATACGTAGACCCTGAAAATTTAAGGGTGAAGTATTTAGGCAGATATTCTGAAGTTAGAAATAAATCAAACGGTACTTACTGAAAAATAAAGAATTAGCTTGTCAAGAATGATAAAAAGAGGGGAGTCACATGAATGGCTACTGCCTCGCTACTACAAATGCTGGTTTTAGCACAGCTTCACATTATTGGGATATAATACTCCTTTGCTTCTTCTCTCAGCAGAAGCAAAATGTTAGCACCAATTCCAAGAAGAGAAGCAGGCCACAGCCTGTTTGGTGATCCACAGTCTTGTCCCAGATGATGGAAGGGTCTGCAGGCTTGTAGCCTATTTCTGGTAGATGCCTCGAATAGCAACCAGACCGATCAGGTACATTAAGCACAGACACTTGCTCTCTATCCAGAAAGAGTTAGGAATCAGTACACTCTGCTCCTACTCTCACCAGGATCAGAATACAAGCACAAATGCTAAGCTGTCACCTATAAAGCAGTTATTAAGCTTTCTGGTGATCAGCAGTGTCCATGAAATAATGTAACTGCACTCCTTCTCTCACCAGGAGAAAACAGAAGCACTAATCCCAAGATGACTACTGAGAGGCAGAATGTGGGCTCTCTAACAACTGGTGGTCTTGCAATAGATGCTTAAAGGTAAGATGAAAAAAATGGTTTATCTTAAACACTGCAGTATGAACTAGAGGAGTTAGATGTGAAAGTAGGTAACTTAAGTTTTACTTGTCTAAAAAGTTAAGTTTTAGTGGAGAGTCACTATTTTAAAACAGCAAAATAGATTGAAAAGGGGGGGGGGTCACTTTTGTATTCTTGTACTATGGAATACAGTAGGATGGCCAATAAATTAAATAGTTGAAGGGGAGTGATTTCACAAAATGATAATTTTGTGCTTACTCACACCAGCCAGTAAAAGCAGAGAGGAAATGAGATATATGGTCAAATTAACATAAGGAGCAGGCAACTAGAAAGACAGTGTTATTTAAGAACACAACATTAACCAGGTGAGAGGGTAGGAAAATGTCTGTCTGACTCTCAAGAGACAAGAGTTGTGGTCTCTTTTCAAGTTTTAATATGCAGTTAAAAGCAGAATACAAGTAAAACACAGAGTAAAGAGAACAAATCACAGTATGCAAAATAGAAAAAAGGCAATAAAGTAATACAAAATACAACAAATAAAAAGCAAACTAACCTTTCCCTCACAGCAAACTGTAGCAGAGTCTTGGTGAGCCCTTCCAGTAAAGCTCTGAAAGTTTTTATTTATCCCATAAATAGAAGGTTTAGTTTCTAGCTCCACCCTCTCAGTTCACAGATGATTAACCTTAACTAACCTCTTCTAACTTATGCGTGACTCCTTAATTGACCTATTCTAATGTCTGTCTGACTCACAAGAGACAGAGTTGTGGTCTCTTTTCAAGTTTTAATATGCAGTTAAAAGCAGAATACAAGTAAAACACAGTGTAAAGAGAACAAATCACAGTATACAAAATAGAAAAAGGCAATAAAGTAATACAAAGTACAACAAATAAAAAGCAAACTAACCTTTCTTTCACAACAAACTGTAGCAGAGTTTGTGTGAGCCTTTCCAGTAAAAGTATATATTAATAGAACATCTAGCCACTCAATGGTACTTCAGTGACTGGACTTTTTTATTGGTATATGCTTGATTTACAATGGGCATGCTGGTTGGGCTGCCCAGTCACCATGCTTGTTTTTGAATACTAATGATCCTGTGTTGTATAGTTGTTTATTTATGTATGTGTATGTTTATTTGCCTGCTTACCTACTTATATATGTATATATTTTTGAAAGTAAGCAGTGTTTCATTTTGATAAATGTGGCAAAGTATTGCACGTTTTAGGTCCCCAATATCAAGGTCATTTACAAGGTATGCACACTGTTTCAGTATTGCAAGCACACTTGTATTGGTTGATAGATAGCAGTATTTTAAGCACATTTGTATTGGTTAATAAATAACAGTATATTAAGTGCAAATGTAGAGTGTAATTTTATTTCCTGTTATTTTTAGAAAGTGCAGTTTAAAAGCCTCACTTTGGGGACACCACCTTCCTAATCGTGATATGACCCTTTTGCTGACTTGCCTATCCCTGAGAGAAACAGGTGGGGTGCATGGACTAGTTTTGCTGCTCTTGGCATGTGGAGTTGGAGAGCAGTACAACACTCACCCTAACAGACTGAACATGAACTGGCAGATCTCTGTGGGTTTCAGTGATTTTATGTCATTACATGTGTGTAGGTGAGATTAAGGGTAGGGCACAAAAAAAATGTTCCTTGGAAGCAGTATGATGCTGCACTGAAATGCCTCAGTCACATGTCCAACCTAGAATATTGAATTAAGTCCAGAAAATAGATGCTTTTGGTAATCAGAAACTGAGTTGGACCTCCAGGAGCAGCTGATGATCACCTTCTTTTGTTTTTTTTTTTTTTGGGGTGGGGGGGTGGGAGATAAAAACATTCTTTAAAATGTGCATAACAGGAGGTAGAACTATCCATTAGGAGTCAGTAAAAAAAAAAATTCAAGGAGGTTAAACTTGTTCCATGACGTTAGTGCCCAGTTTGTCCTACACATTTAGACTTAGTCAGAACTGATGTGAAAACAGCAACAGTAGACAAACTTCCACAAACTCGGGGATGACATCTATTAGCTTCAAAAATAAAATCTCATAGGAAGATTGTTTTTTTTTTTTTTGGCAAATTTTCATCTGTCGCACCTGTTGTCCTTCCATTTTAGAGACTGCAACATCATCTTTTGTTTATTTTTAATTTGTTAACTGGGGTAGAATACTGATCCCATTCGACCTATTTCAGTCTCAGTCCAGGGGGTCATCATAAGGATGTTTTTAAGCAGTTTTTCTTCCGATACTTTCCAACTAACTTACAGATTTTTACATTTTTTTTCATATGTAAACCTCACTGAAATACATTCTGCCTTGGTCTACTTTAACACAAGAGAAAAAGCATGCATTTCCTTTGTCAAAAATGTGATTCAGATCTTTCATGGCATTCTGTTATTTAAACATTAGGCCTCACAAGCAGTGCAGCCTGTCTCACAAGTAATGCAACTTCTTCATCTCTTCTTCTTAATCAAAGGGATAGAGAAAAAAGAATGTGCACAGACATAGCAAACATTTTTACATAACTCTAGTGGGAATGTGTGACCCACTGGAATTAGCTGCCTCCTACGGTTTAATGGTGTTATGTCTCTTGTCTTTCTGAAGTATATTTCAGAACTAAATTTACTGTTTTGCCTGATTACAGCCTTCTTGGTTTAGCATGGCATTACAGTCAGGCATTTCAAACAGAGAATTAAGGTAATAAACTATTAATAAGTTAGTTTTTCTAGTCCAGAGTTTGATTCCCCTCAGCCACTAATTGTTCCTGTGTGACTGTGAGCTAACACTAAACCAGTGTTCTGAGACAACTAGTTAAGTGAGCTAGACTCCTCAGTGGTGTGCTGGACTGCTTGCTTAGTCACTACCTCTGACTGTGATTGGTTTTCCCTGATATTTACAAGTATTAAGGTTGATGTAATTGCCCAGTTCATCTGTCTTCCAAGCACTTGTAGAATCTGAAGATAATTGTGCAGTGTCAGTGGCACAACAGGTATTTTAACTGGCCTTTTATGCATATGGCTGTAAATTCCATTCCCACACCAGGTAGATAAATTATTGATACTGCAGTGCAGCATACTGCAATGCAGCCTAAGAGGGGCACTGCACTCCTGAGCGTGACTTCCTTCAGATGAGACATTAAACCAAGGTCACATCGCCTTGAGTTGATGGTAGCTCAGGTGGATGTAAAAGATCCCAAAGGCACCTGTCAAAAAATGTAGAGGAAGTTGCTCAAATGCCCTGTCTAAAGTTCCTCCTCGTAGTAGTAGTAGTACCACCTCTGTCCCCCTTGAAAAGAGGCCATTAGCTGCCGAGACTAATCTGGTCAAAAAAGTATAAATTAAAATAAATAAATAAATACATTCTTTGTTGTCATCCTGCTGAAATCCTTGAAATCAAACCAGCACTAGGCATGAGAACTTACAATCACTGCATGACCTTTTTTTACAGTAGACATTTTCCAGAGCAACACCATATGATCGAACATTTAAATGTTCGAACATTTCAACAGAGATCTCCGAACAGTGTGGAAATGGAAGTTTTCCATTGTCTGCACTGTAGTGTGATCTTGGAGTTGGTGTATTTAAACAGCAGTGGGTGTGGGGGGTGTAACCTTTCAGATAGGTATTTTCTGTTTTTTTTTTTTTTTTTTTTTTGAACTTTTAAGAGTTCGAACATATGGTGTCGAACATATGGTGTGCGAACTTTTAAAAGTTTGATAATCTGATATAGACCCTCAGGAGCATACATAGGTTTTCTTCCTTTAGAATTCTGTTCAAAACTATATCTGCAACTGCAGCTACCATTTCAGTGACAGTGGCCAGAGGCAATGTTGTCCCACTCTAGCCTAACTCCTTAAGATTTCATTACCCACTTGTTTTTTTCATGTCTGTTCTGTGTGATGTACGTGTTATTTGTTTTAGTATAGTCATATGTAGAAATATTTCTTTAGACACTGACAGTGTAGCAGGTGTCTTGTTGTTAGATTTTACTTGTGAGTATGTTTTAGAGTTCAAACTGGAAAATTTTTCATACATTTGGTCACTGAAATATTCAAGCAAATGAAACAGTGCTTACATGGATTTCATTTATGAGCATGTGATTATTTTGTTTTAAAATGAATTTTGCGCTTTGTGAAATAATAGTATGGATGAAATTTAGAAGTCTGTATCTGTTCACTTAATTTTGCTTTTACTTTTTATGTGTATTTGTGACTGAAACTCATGCTATACTTTGGGTAGTGCCCACCCCAAATGTGTTATGTCCTTGGAAATTATTATAATGTAAAGTGGGAGCAGAACCCTCCATAGAGTGTTTATCAGTCCTTTGTTCTTACTATAATTGTTGATGTTGTTTCTATATTTGTGTCATTCCTGTTGTCTTTTTTAGAACTTAACTGGTCAGAAATGTGGATTTTGTCTTTTTAGGTACTTTTACATGGCATTTTGTACTTAAGCGCCGTGAATATCATGCTGTCAGTGCAAAACAAGATGTCCTTCCTTATCATTGTTGCAGTCTTCTTTACAGAAGGGATATCCTGTTGAGAATAGCTGAACATCTGGCCAGTATACAAAAGCCTTTATACCTTCCAGCCACCATACATGAGGTGCATGCCCTATGTCCCCTGCATGAGGTATATATGTCAAGTATGCACCCATACTCCTCAGAACTTCTTTGCCACCAGTCTAATTGCCACCTTGAATTCAGTCTGTAGGTTGGTCACCATGTTGGTTTAGCTACCGAGCCTTCTAATAATGTGTTCTGTCTGGGTTTCTTCTTTCCGTGTCTTCCTTTGCTGTTGTATTTTACTGTCATATAGGAAGGGAAAATATGAGTATGGGAGGCAGATTCCCCATAAACATAGAAACGAACAGTAACTTTTTTGTTTGCGTACTACTCACGACCATACACAGTGTGAGGTCTGTCAGGAGTGTTCCCTATGACTAGTCAAAGTAATTTTTCTTTCCTCTCCATTTATTTAGAGAACCAGCACTTGAAAATGGTAACTCAAGTTACTGTGGCAAAATCCACCCCGCCCCAGTGTTCAGCCGCCATTTAAAAAGAATGCCAGGAAAATGCGTTCTGATTCTGCTGTTGTCCAGCATCCTCCGGAAGTCTCTGTCAGGTTGTATGAAGAACCCAAGGACTATCCAGTTGGAGGCCGACACAGGGCTGCCTACTCACATGTTCAATTAGGCTGTACCTACATTTGCTAAGGATGTAGAAGGGAAACCACTGCTGGTTATTTCAGAAGGTCCTAGGGGGATTCTCCAGATTCTATTATGGGAAGAAATGCCTGGTGCACTTATTGAATCTAGGCAATAGAGTAAATTGCCTAGGATGGTAAAAGCTGATTTTCCTCTGAAGAAAAAAAAAAAAAAATAGACATTGTCTTTTGTGCCCAAGGATCCTCCCAAGGAATGGCAGGAGTTTACTCAGGGGCTTTTCATTGCCCTTATGGCTCTAAAGTTCCCACAAGGTTTGTCTGTTCCTACTTCTGTTCCATGGTCATCTGTTCCTGTTAAACAGGCAAAAGAATCTGTTTCCTCGGAGGAAGACTTGGGCCTAGACTCTGAGGAAGAATCATACCTAAATAAAGCACCACACTGTAGAACAGACCAGACCTCACACCACAAGGTCCAGGCCAGATGAATTCACTCAGTTTAGTACACAGACTGATTTATTAAAATAAAAAAAAATAATTTCTGCAGTAAAAGAAGAGAAGAATCATACCTCTCAACTGTACAGATTTTCGCAGAATGTCCAGATTTTTGCCTCATATTTTTGGTGTGTTACTCATAAAATGTGTGATTCTGTGGATTTTTTTTTTTTGGCAAATCAATGAAGAATGAATTATTAAATAAAGCCAGTCATTTGAGTTTCAAACTTAATAGCCTTCAGAAAATGTATGGTAACACAAGACCTTTTATTCTGGCAACTTTGAAAGTTTATAAGAGCAATATTTAAAATGTGTCCCTATTTTTAAAGCTTTGTCTCCCATTATTTTTGGCTTTGTCCAGATTTTTTGCGCTAAGAGGTTAAGAGCTATGGAAAGAATCATTTGATTATTCCTCTCAGCTTTGTACCCCACATGGCTTGAGATATGCGGAATAGGATTCCCTTTCTCTTGATTCCTTGTCAAGGAATTGTCCTTTGAGGATACTGTGATTCATATGAGAGAACATTTCAAATTAAATTGTTCCCATTGTTCCCAAAAAAGGTGTTATGAACTCTTACAAATAGAGCTTCGTAGACCTTCAGCTGTGTCACAGTCTTGGATGCTCTGCTTGATACATCCTGTTCGGCCTGCAGCCTCTAAGAAACCCTGCATGTTTTATAAGCTTCCAAAGGCCCAAAAGTTCTTATATAAAAATCCCTGTTCTCTCTCTGACCCTTCAGTGGTTCCTGTGTTACAGACAAACCTTCTAAACTGCTGTCCTTCTCCAAGCTTTTGCCTTCAGATAAGGACAGTCATGCTATGGACAGGTATGAGGAAAAGATGTAAACCTATGCCACCTTAGACTTCAGGGCTATCAGTTAACAAACATACATGACTAGATATGTCCTGGCCCTTCCTTCCTACTGGAAAGCAGTCTAGCTGACATACCGACTCCTAGACCCAACTGTACAACCATTTCTTTTTTTAGATTCTGCCTCATAAGTAGTTTGTCACTCTACTAAATGTAGTTATGATGCTGCTGATGCCTCTTCAAGGGTAACACCATCTTGTTGTAATGAGAAGGTATTCTTGGCTGCTTCTACAGGTTCTTCCTGATGATGTTAAGGCTAGGTTACTGGATTCTCCCTTAGATACTCAGAATCTTTTCAGCTATGTGGCTCCTGAGCTTTTCAGACTCCTGCAGAATAAGGGTAAAACCATGCTAGATCTGAAACAAATCTTTCTTTCCTCTGTCCCAAAACTTCAGAGCAGTTACCCTTCTAAGCCTACCGTTGTTCATAGGCAAGCAAGGCAGTCTTCTAGAGGTAAAAGGCCTTCTAAAAGAATTTTCACTGACAGGTTCTCCTAGGGGGCTGAAACTCACTAACCCTCTTTCAGAGACAAACCAGCTTCTGTTTGACTCTCAGACCCCTCCCCCAACCATATTCCTTTATTTCTCAGGTTAACTCTGTCCTTTCGCGTCTGGCAACAAATCACTACAGACTCTTTGGGTTTTGTCCATTATCTAGAAAGACTATTCCATGATTTGAAAATCCCTGCTTCCTTTCTCAGGCCTTCCTCCACTCCAACCTTGCTAACTTTTTTATTTTCCTTGGTCAAGGAACCAGTCAGACAGTCCCCCCTTTTCATCAAGGGACAGGTTTTTATTCCAGAATATTTCTGGTTCCCAGGAAGGACAGCTCTTGGAGGCTTATTCTGGATCTGTTCTTCCTCAAAATCTTTCTGAAGATTCCTTCCATCAGGATGTTGTCCCTTCAAACTTTGTTTCCTCTTCTGCTTTCCCAGGTGTTTCTGGCATCCTTCGATCTGAAGGATGCTTGCCTTCATATTGCTATTCACCCTGTTTTTAGGAAGGTTGTTTTATGTTTCTCTGTTTCTTCCTCTCATTATCAGTTTTCTGCTTTGCTTTTTGTTCTTTCTACGGCTCCAATGG
Organism: Protopterus annectens; assembly: GCF_019279795.1. NCBI lineage: Eukaryota > Metazoa > Chordata > Ceratodontiformes > Protopteridae > Protopterus > Protopterus annectens. The sequence goes on along the minus strand of NC_056726.1, from coordinate 788,492,899 downwards.
TATTTTCCAAATGTCTGTAGCCTTTTGCAGGCTTCAAGGAATTCATATGCTCTCTTATTTAGACAAACTTTTAATTCAAGCTCCATCTCCACATTGTCTGCTTTGGGATCTTCACTTTACCATGCTTGTCCTTCATAGTATGGGGTTCACTGTAAATTTCAAAAAATCAGTGTTGACTCCTTCACAGGACTAAATGTTTCTTGGTTGCAGGATTCAGACCATCACCATGATGGCTTTTCTTCCACCTCCAAAGGTCCTATCTCTTCCTACTTTTTTTTTCATTTCTTCCTCTTCCACTTCTTCCTGCAAGGGAATTTTTGTGAGCTCTTGGGTACATGGCATCCACCTTGCCTATGATCCCTTTTGTCAGACAACATATGAGAAAATTCATTGATGGCTCAAAATGACTAGCTCCAATATTAGCCATCCCTTGGACTTTCCTTTTCCATTCTAGGTATGTCTCAAGCAAGAGCTGCACTGGTAGACTCACTAAATTTCTCTGAATCCAAGTCTGCTTGTCCAAGCTCCCTACCCTGCATAACAGTTGAGCATGGATGCTTCAGACCAAGGGTGGAGAGCAGACACCTACATTTTCAGGGTACAAGGCTACTGGTCATGTCAACACCAAAGAGATGAGAGCTATAATTTTGGCCCTTTGAGTCTTTCACTTTCTCTGGACTCATGGGCTCCTCCTGATTCTCACAGATAATATTTCTTTAATGTAGTCCATCAACAGACAAGGAGGCACAAAGGCTTGCCTTCTTTGCTGAATGGGGACATAGCATTTCAGCATCAGTTAATTCTTCAGGTGGTTTACATCAGAGCACAACATGGTGGCAGACACTTTGAGCAAGGCCAGTGCAAATCTACACGAATGGGTACTTCACAAAGATGTTTTTGTGGACATTGTACATCAGTAGGGTACTCCTCAAATAGATCTCTTTACATCCCCTCTGCTAAGTCATCTGGCTTGGAAAGTGGACACCCTGTTTTTTGCTTGAAGAAGGGTGTTTGCTTATGCGTTTCCTACTCTTCCTCTGCTTCTGAAATTCCCGCACAAGATCATGTGGGATGAGCCCAAAATTTTGGTGGTGACTCACCTGGCCTGAAGATCACAGGTTACCTCATAGAATGGATTTGCTCACACAAGACAAAGGGTCTCTCATTCACCCTCACTTGTCCACCCTTCAGTTGACAGTTTGGGCAATAGAGTATTGATTCCCTTTAGCCACCATTTTTCTGAGGAGGGTTTTACAGGAGGCTAGAAAACCCACTACAAGAAAATTCTGCTTGGCTAAATGGAAGAGATTTTATGTCTGGTGACTCAAACATGACCTGGACCCCTTTTCTGTGGGTATTCATATGTGTTTTTTTCTTATTTGTGTAGGTTGTTCAGTTCTGGTCTGGAATATCCATCAGTTAAAGCTCATTTGTCAGCTATTTCTGCATGTCTGCCTCTCATTTCTCCTTTGGTTTCTAATCTCGAGGTCAAACAATTTCTGAAAGGTGTCCTTCACATCAGGCCCCCTAGGAAACCATTCCTCCATCTTGGGACCTTAATTTTGTTCTTGATAAACTGACCCAGTCACCATATGAGTCAGCTGCTTCCTTTTTCCTTGCAACACTGTTCTTGGAAGACTGTTGTATTAGTGGCTCTTAACTTTGCCGGGAGGGTCTCTGAACTTCAGGTTGTCATGGTAGTTCCTACTTTTTGTTTTTCACGAGGACAGGGTGTCTCTTCGTACCAACCATTCCTTTATGCCTAAAGTAGTTAATGAGTAGTCCTTAAATCAGTCCATCCATCTTCCTTCATTTTTCCTTCTCTTCAGAACTCTAGGGGAAGTTTTTTTTCACTCTCTATTCCTACATAGACAGCTCAGGTATTACCTGGACAAGACTAAGGATATCAGGAAATATGTGTAGCTTTTATTTCCTTCCATGCCAGGAAATTGCATTTACCTGAGTGTAAAAGCAAACCATTTTAGTCTGGATTTCTAAGGCCATTTCTTTTTCTTGTTCTTTTCATTTTCTTCTTCTTCTCTTCATGCACATTCCACCTGGGCAGTTGCCTTTTCTAGTGCTTTTTTCAAGGGTGTGGATAAAAGATCCATTTTGAAAGCTGCTAATTGGTCTTCTGTTCACACCGGTACTAAACATTTCAAGTTGGATGTAATTTCTGTAGGGGGGGGGGTGCTGGGGGGTTGCCAGTGCCATATTATGTGGGTTTTTGGAAGGTTCCTTGGTATCTTCCTCCCCCCATCCTTTCCAGTAGTTTTTTACTCTCCCTTCAGTAAAGAATACTGCAACACTAATAAGAAAAAACATAAGAGTTGTGTAAGATCTTGCCATAACAGTAGAGGTCATACTTCATACTGTTGCAGTATTGTGCCCCTCCTTCACCCATTATGGTTAGTCTAATCTGGAACAACTGTTGTATGGATTCTCATCAAACTGAATATACTGCACTGTTGCCTGAGCTCTGGTAGTTTAGCCTGTCATATTTGCTCCGTGTTTTTGCTTTTTTATCTCTTTGAATGTATTGTATGTTTTTATACTGTAGCAGTTTATCTGATATATCTGTTATCTTGTCTTCTATCACATTGTAAGCCTTGTATTGTTACTATGTTTTATCTCTGTGGAGCTTTTCTCCCTGGGCCTCCACTGGAAATGGTCACTCTTTGGCCCAGTGGGCCTTCCCGGTCAACAAATGCAATAAATAAATATTAAATAAATGCTGCCCAGACGTTCAGCTATCCTTGGGAATATACCCCTTCTGTACAAAACACTGCAACAGTGAGAAGTAGGACATCTGCTGTTATAGTAAGATCTTGCAAAAGTGTAATCCACTCTTCTCAGTCAGTCAAGGCTTTAGAAATATCATGTTTAAAAAAAGTCAAGCTTGGTTTAAATTAAAGAAATAGACTACCTAGACTTGCTTCTAAGTCAAATGTAAAAATATGGCCAAAAAACTAAACACAAATTACATCAAATCCAAATAGTAATTAAATCATTTCTGTTTATGTTTGAAAAAGAACATGTCACCACAACCTATGTAACTGAAGATGTTCTAAGTTTAAGTAAATCCCTCATATGTCATTTCTGGTAATCCTCCATCTTCCATTTTAACTCACTGACCTACAGTTTCAAACCCTTTCATCCCATTTAATTTTTTCTCACTGTATGAAGTATAGTGTCTCACTGTAAAAATGATCAAACACCTTCTTGCTAAACCTCCTTCTTATAGAAGGCATGATAAAGATGGCCCTTGCCCTCATTTTATAAAAAAAAAAAAGTACCATCACTGCCATCCTGTTTCTTCACATTATAACATCTGTTTTTCTACTAGAACATTCTGTGCCCTCTGGAAAGGGGCTGCAGTAATTATTTTCCAAATACAGAGGTGACTTCATAGTGTAACAGCTGTCATTATTTATCATTTCATTCTCCACTTTCCATGTTACTTGCTCTACAACATACATAACATTTGTACATTTACAGATTACTCTGACTTGCTGCATGTTTTTTATGATGAATGTAGTATTTATTGCTCTTCTTACTTTCACTAATGCACTTTACTGAAACTTAGACAAAAACAAAGTGTATGAAGCTTTATTCTTTGACTTCATCTGGGTTTTTGGTTTCCCACCAACTTCTTAATTCCGAACTGCTATTAAAACCGTCTAGGATATAAAATAATAGATTGGTTTGGTTGTTACCTAAACAATTGCTCTTTCAGGTTTATTCCCACCTCTTCTCTATTTAACCCCTTTATTTTCCTAAGTAAGGGTTATTTTTCAGATTGCTCTGCTAGGGAGTACAGGTAGAAGCCAGCACGGAAACAGGTGAAAATTAATCCCTCCTGAGTACCATGTACAGTCAGTAGTTGCAGGACTATGTATAAGCTTTTGCCTGCTGGTAGCATTACTGATTACCTTGATTTTGACATTTACGTGATCTCTTCAGTGTAGCAGAGATCACTGAGGTCACGACACTTTACACCCTCTCTTCTGAGGAAGACTTCTTGCTAGGTCTTCTGCAAAGAGGACCCTGAGTCAGTGCACCAGCCCACTTGCCTCATAGATTTTCTCAAGTTTGGGGTTATTTAAGGAAATGGAAGGGAATCTGTGCCCTTCCTATTGTTGACATTTGACATGGGAGAATCAGATGAGAAGTCCACATATGTTGTCTTACATATGTGCATTTTTCCTTTTGTCATGGTAGCAGAGAAGTGCTGCACACCCTGCAAAGTGCCCGGCATTTGATTAGTGAGCACAGACCAGAACTGTAACTGCTGATTACTGAAGACTTTGGAATCCTCTGTCCTACTAGTGGACAAGTGTGATAGCAATAAGTTCAACCAAAGAAATACCTACTCTCTTGGCAAGAACCAAAGTCAGTACAGGAACAGATGTCAAAAGTAACAAATGCAGCGTAATCTTCACCAACATTGTCAACATCAATGCTGATGTCAGGCTTGTTCTTGAGAGCACTGACATGTACAGCCATAAAGCCAAACCATTAAGAAAGATATAAAAACCAACAAGCCTGGCATCTAGCCCACCCTTGACAAATCATCCCCAGCATTGGGTTTGATATGTCTAAAGGCATCAACACTGATATCTGTGTCAATAGCTGAATTGTTGATGTTAGAGTTTGACATAATGGTTAAGGTTTTTACCTCCCAGGCAAGAGGTACAGAGTTGATTCTCACCAAGGGGAACTGGCTAGACTAGTTCCACAAGAGCAGCGAGACTAGTACTTACATTTGAACCTGTACGACTGATGTGAAGTAAATTTAAGTATAGAATTGATCATTTCATAAATATGGAAGTCTTGTACGTTGTACTTGAGATTACTGTACTCTGGCTGTATCCTTGGGGCATTTTGTGATTGTAGTTTTTTGGATGAAGCTTGCTACTGCACATTCTGAGGTACATTGATCTCAGTTTGCTGTATGTCAGTAATTCTCCCTGTGTCAGCAGAAGCAAAAAGCCTCCTCATGAGTCATTTGTGACATGTTTGACTTTATGCAAATTTTGAAATGGTTGACCACAACTCTTTGCTTCACAAAGTGAGGGGGTGAGCTTTGAAATTGTAGCAGAGGAGTGCTATGCACTTGAATTTCGTGGTTGATAGGCATACCCTTCCATGTTTATTGAAATATCTTTATTAAATCATCACATTTTAAATGGTAACATGAGTTTACATGCATTAAGGGAAAAGAAACCAAACCGTTGTAACAGTTTCTGTTATTGTAATGCAGAATGCATGTGTGATTACTTTTGAACAATTTTTATTCACGCCAACTTCCATCCCCTCTTCAGTGAACGACCTAAACATCGAATTGTAATTCATCAAAATATTTTAGTTGGCCAACACTGCAAAAGGTAAACTTTTTTTATGCTTTTGCAAGGGGGGCTGTGCCCCCCTGCAACCTCCCACACCATGGGGGAATGTGCCCCCCACACCCCCTGCAAATTAATTATACCAATTCTGAGATTGCACTACAGAGAGGTAAGGCCAGATGGCATGTCAAGCATACAAGATTTTTTTTCAGGATGGCCAACTAATACAATTCAAAGAATTTCAATTCTGTGTTTAGGTCATTCACTGAGTAGGGACTTTGACAATAAGGGTTCAATGATTAGTTATTTAATAAAATAAAAGTTTGACAAAGTGATATAGACCCGACTTATTAATATTGTATACATCTTATTAACTATCTCTTTTTTAAAAGCAGCTTCTTTTCTAGATTCAACTAAAAATTGTGCCAGACTAGATGTTCTTTGTGTTTCACTGTTGCAGTCACCACATTTGGGTTATCTTGCCAGGGGTAGCTCTCAGTCGGCCCGAATACCAGAGGCTTAGTATTTCTGCATCTGTTGCTGTCGGTCCAGGACTGATGTCAGCTCATCAGTGGTTTAAATCAGGCAGCTCATGCCATTACATCAGTCTTTCTTGCTGAGGAGCCCGAAGCAGTTCGCATGAGTGCCGGTTGGCCGCTACCTGAGTTTTCATTTCTGAACTGAATTTGAAGTCTTCTAAAGCTAGTACCCCGTTGGGGATCCTTTTTTCTTGCTCTAACCGATGTCAGAAAAAGTTAACAATAGTCTTGCCTGTGGAAAGCAAATACTACACCGAGACTTCCATTCTTACTGCGTCATCTGTTTAGGCCCAGACCACTACGTCCCTTGCTGTCGTTTTTGTGCTTTGTTTAATGCCAGAACTATATGTCGCTGTGCCCTTATTGTAGCTAGATATTTTTGCTTAGTCCTCGAATCCTAATATGGCTTCGGTAAGCCATCCAACTACCGATCTTCTGAAAAAAGGATAAAGGCAGAGACGGACCACAAAGGTCCAAAATTGCTGATGACGCTTCCGCTAAGCTAGTTGTAAGTTCTGCGATCCTCAGTGAGGAGCTTTCGTAGCCCCTGATGCCAGCTTCTGTGGATTCTCAGGGCTGCTACCAAGACCCTTTTGGAGTCTGGTATGCCGCAAGAATCTTCTTTGACTAAGGATCCTGCGGATGTTTCTACCTTGGATGGGTCCGGAGCTGCTGAGCAGGCACTGGCTTCCGAGGAAGTACTTCACACTACCGATACTCGACACAGACGGATGACTTCTTTTGCTTCTTCACTTTTTCTAAAATTACCGAGTTTCTAAGGCCCAGGGTACGAACTATCCCCAAAAAAACAACGACCCAAGCTCAGGCACTTGCTTCCTTGCCTCAATCTCAAATGCTTAAAATGGCGGAAGACCTTATTATGCTTATTAGGGAAAGCCATGCTACCCCTTCAAAGAGAAAAAGAGACTTGTCTCTAGTAGTTTTATCTGAACAGGAGTCTGATGACTCTGATGCTTCTGAATGTGAAAACATGAAACCCCTCTCTGCTTATGAGAACTCTGATGCAGAGGAATCCATTCCTTCTGCTTCTCCACCCGAGGATTTTTCTTTTGGGGAAACCCTTCGTACTTTAAGGGAACATTTCCAATGGGAATGTCAAGACTATCCTCAGTCAAAAAAGAGACTCAAGGAATTCTTAAATTTATCACAACACAGACCTTTGGCCGTTCCTTCTGTCCTGAATGTTGTGGATGATGTTTTTATGGAATCCGGTTTGACTCCTGACATCCTTCCTCTTGCTCCCAGGAAACCTGACAGGTACTACAGAGTCCTTGACTCTCACAAATTCCTTTTCAAAAATCCTACTGCTGACCCAGAGGTCATCTCTCAAGGACCTAAAGGAATTAAAGCAACCTCAGCTAAGAATCCCACCCCCTCTGACAGGGATTCCCGAGCTTTAGACAGACGGGGTAAAAAATTATATACCTATGCTACTCTTGCTGTTGGAGCATTAAATTGTCAGTTCCACATGCTGAAATATCAGCAGCATGCCATGGAACTCCTCAAACATAAACTATCTTCCTTTCCTGCTTGTGCAGAAAATAAAGAATTACAAGAGCTAATATATTCTGCACGTCAAGTTACTAAGCACACCTTGCAATGTGGCTTTGACGCCCTAGAAGCATCTTGCAGGGCAGCTGTCACTGGTTCTGTCCTTAGAAGGCATGCTTGGCTTAAGGAACAGACCTTGCCAGACCATGTCAAATCCAGATTATTGGACGCACCATTGAACAAAGACAATTTATTTGGCACCAAGACAGAAGAGGTCTTAAAAAAAGATGGAAGAAAAAGCTAAATCTATGCAGACAGTTATAAACTTCTTACAGGTCCAGCCTCGGAGGTTCAGTAGGCATTGTCTCTCCAAGCACTGGTCCTTTCCTGCCCCCTCCAGGCCAGCACAGCCCAGACCCAGGGGAAGCAGACCCCCAGACAGCAGCCCCAGGTAATGCAGAGATCTAAGCAATGTAGTTCCTCCTCTTCAAAACAGGGAGTGCAAAGCCACCCCCTTATGGTAAGAACTCACAATGACTTTATACCTCCACCCCTAACCTCTGCCCACCTGCTTGTGCCACTAGGAGGAAAACTCTCCTTCCATGCAAGCATCTGGGCCTCTATTACCAACGACCGATGGGTCCTCAACATGGTGTCCCAGGGATACAAATTTTATTTCCACACTCTGCCAACCTCAAAAGGGTTCCCAGTTCTTCCTCCAAACCAGTGGGCAGAGGCCAAAAAGCAAGTCCTTTCCCTTCTCTCCATGAGGGCAATACAGCATGTTCCTGCAGAACAGCTAGGCCAAGGTTTCTATTCCAGACTCTTCCTGGTACCTAGAAAAAAGGGCACCTGGCACCCAGTCCTCGATCTATCCATTCTAAACACCTTTCTGGTGTTACCAAAATTCAAAATGCTCACTCTCCAGCAACTTCTTCCTATGCTTTCCAAGGATGCTTGGTTAGCCACCCTAGACGTAAAAGAGGCCTACCTACACATCCCACTCAGGGAATCTTGCAGGAAATATCTACATTTCGGGGCAGCATCTATGCACTTTCAGTTCTCTGCACTTCCCTTTGGCTTATCCACTGCTCTCAGAGTTTTCACAAAATGCCTGGCTCCAGCCATTGCTTTTTGTAGACAAAGAAATATTCAGATATACCCCTACTTAGACGATTGCCTGATTCAGGAAAAGCTGTTGCAGCACCTGACCTTTGTAAAGGACCTACTGACCTCCCTGGGGTATACTGTCAACGAAAAGAAATCAAAAACTAGTCCCCACACAAAAAATTGTATTCCTGAGAGCAAGCCTGGACACAGCATCCCAGATGGCATTCCTTATTCCAGAAAAACAAGCCTACCTGACAGCTATCCACAAGGAAAATCCTGCAAGCTCTAGGGTTCATGGCCTCCTGCATTCTACTCATTCCATATGCCAAACTGCATACGAGGAAACTACAGTGGTACCTAAAAAGCCTTTGGTGTCAACACACACAAGACCTGGAAACTATCATACTATTGAAACCTTGTCTACGGAAAGATTTTCTTTGGTAGGCAGCAGCATGCAACCACAACAAGGGACTTCCCTTCTCATAATCCCATGCTGCCCAGACCCTCACCACAAACACATCAGACTCTGCCTGGGGTGCACACCTGGACGGCAGGTGCATTCAGGGCCATTGGAGCCCAAATCAAATACATCTGCACATCAACCAAAAAGAGATGCTAGCTGTTCAGCATGCCCTGACAGCTTTCAGACCCCAACTCTCCCTGGGGCTTCTACTGATCAAAACAGACAACACCACAGTGATGTGGTATATCAACAAGCAGGGAGGGACTCACTCTTATCCTCTCTGCAGGCTCGACATGACCCTTTGGCACACAGCCTCAACCATGCTACTTCACCTGCTAGCACAATTCCTGCCAGGCTCCCTAAACTCTCTGGCAGACAACTTAAGCAGAAACCTGCTAGACCCACACAAGTGGCAGCTAGACTACAGAACCTTCACACTTGTAACCTAGAAATGGGGCACCCCGAAGTTGGACCTCTTTGCCTCCCACTCCAATCATCAGCTCAGCAAATTCTGCACCAGGGAACAGCAAGGCTTGGCATGCGGATGGTCTGTCCTTCCATTGGGTAAACCTCTCAGTCTATGCATTTCCCCCTCTACCACTCATTTCAAGGGTACTGCTCAAGATAAGGAAGGAAAAAACGAGGACAATCCTGATTGCCCCAGACTGGCCATGCCAGCACTGATACCCACTTCTGCACAGCCTGTCACCCCTGCCACCATGACACCTACCTCAGATCCCAACACTTCTGACCCAGAGGAATAGAGAATTCATGCATCCCCAATTGCAGACTCTCAGCCTGGCAGCCTGGCTTATTCCCTGACCTCTCCTCATGCTGCTATCCTAAGCAAACAAGTCCTAGATGTTAAACGTGAGGCCAGATGCCCCAACTCTAGAAAATCCTATGCTGATAAGTGGAAAAGGTTTTGCACCAGGCTAAGGGAGCCAAAATGGCACAGCCCTCCCTACTTCTCATCCTGGATTACCTAGCAGACCTGCTACACAGGGGTCTATCCTTCTCTTCTATTCAGATTCATGCATCTGCCATCTTTGCTCATTACAGCACAGAGCCACCTCTCTTCTCACACCCTCTCATCAAACAGTTCCTAAGAGGGGCTAACAACTTAAGGCCACCTAGAAGAGCTCCTATCCCAACACGGGACTTTAACATTGTGTTGGAAAAGCTCACCCTGCCCCCCTTTGAACCTGCAGCTTCAGCAGAGTTAGATTTCCTCTCTTGAAGACAGCCTTGCTTCTGGCCATCACTTCAGCTAGAAGAGTTTCAGAGCTGCAAGCACTCATGGCTGTAGAGCCATTCATAATTTTTTATGCTGACAGGGTCTCCCTCAGGACTAATCCATCTTTCATGTCTAAAGTGGTGTCCAGTGTGGCTCTCAACCAATCCATTCATTTGCCCACTTTTTTCCCTAACCCATAAAACTGATCAATTGATAGTCACGTTCGCAGTAGGGGCAGAGGACAAGGCCATATCCAAACAAACAATCTCCAAATGGATAGCACACTGCATCCATTTCTGCTATAAACAGCACGGGAAACCACCCCCAAAGGGGGTCAGGACACATTCCACCAGGGCAACCTCCACCTCTGCAGATTTTCTCAGAGGGGTCCACACCAGGGACATCCTGGAGGCTGCAACATGGACATCTGTTCATACCTTCACCAAGCATTACCACCTGCCTATCTTCCCCAGAGCAAGCTTTGCCACTGCAGTCTTGCAGGGCATCCTAGCCAGCCCTCAGTCTTCTTGACTGCCTCCACCCTTTTCTTCAGCTTTGGGAATCAACCCAAATGTGATGACTGCAACAGTGAAACATGAAGAACATAGTACAGTTGTGTACACTTATCATAAATGTAGATATTCGAGTGTATTCACTGTTGCAGTCCTGCCCCCCCCCCCATTCCCCCTTGTCTGTTTCTCTCTCTCTTCCTTTCTCCTTACAGGAAATTTTTGGTATTTACTTTCTACTGGTGGTGTTCTTCCACCATATCCTACCTCCCTATTTGGGGTCTCCTGACAGTTAGGGCAAGAAAAACTGATGTAATGGTGTCGGCTGCCTCATTTTATACCACCAACGACCTAAAGTCAGTCCTGAAGCGACAGCAACCGACACAGAAATGCTAAACCTCTGGTATTCGGGCTGACAGAGGGCTACCCCTTGCAGGATAACCCAAATGTGATGACTGCAACAGTGAATACACTTGAACTTCTACATTTATGGTAAGTGTACACAACTGTACTTTCTTCTAGTTAGCACTCCACTATCCCTTTATATTTGTCTATACTCTGCTACCTTTCCCTCCTGAATTATTTCCTCATAATTATGTGGTTCTAATTTCCTCCAGTGAATTCTAGTCCCCTCTGGCCTATTTTCTATACCCCCTACTTGCAGTCATCCCTGTTGTTAAAATCATCTTTCTTCATGTTGTTAGAATATTTTTTGCTGATTATGAATATAATATTATGTATGATTGTTATTCTCCTTAATGACTTGCATCCAAATTCCTAGTCTTTTTTTATCTCCCCCACTCTTTTTCGTTATTATTCTTTTTTAGTTTGAATTATAGCCTTCTGCTTGAGTTATGTAGACGAGCCTTAACTGTGTGTCTAAAGTACCACTTCAAATTAGGTAATTCTGAACCGTCTTACTCAAAGATTAAGACATCCTTTGTAATGGATGACCTTCATCTCTCATTTTTAGGCAGAGTCTAGCTAATGGACATATCAATGTAATTAACATATTAAATCCAAAACAGGATCACTTTAGGGTGGCTCTGCTCAATGTCAGAAGTCTCAACAACAAACTGCCCAACCTTGAAGCATTGTAACAATTGGAACATATCCATATCTGTGTAATTACTGAAACATTGTTTAAAGTTCAGGCATTACTCTCCATATCCAGGTTTTGCACACACCATGCATTCAGACCTGATGGCAAGTGTGGTGGCAACTCCGTATTTGTCAGGGGCCATATCAACTCTAGACAGATTCCCAGAGAGACACAAATGGAACTCATTAAGCTCCAAATCACAATAAATGGGACCAACTACCAGTCTATAGCCTGTTACAGGGCACCCTCTATATTCCCTGAAAATCAGGTAAGGTTTCAAAATGTATTTGATGACCTCCATATAAACTCCATTGTTTGGGGACTTTAACTACCCCTCAATAAACTGTATTACCTATACCTTCAATGTAGGATATGCCCAAACATTCTTAGATTTAATAAACAGGAACTCCCTGGACCAGATTGTTAACAAGCTTGCTAGAGGATGTAATATTTGTAATGTCGTCTTTACAAATATAACTTCTTCATGTACTATTCCATTGGTATCTCTTTCCCTGGTTATGGCATATCATAAAGCAGTTACTTTCACCTTCAAATCTTTAAATCCACTGAAACCAATATCTCAGAATTTGTGGATTTCAAACATACTAATGTCTGCAAATTCTAAGATGAAGTTTCAAAATTCACGTATAGCGTCACCTCAGAAGTTGCCATGGCAGGTAGCATCAGAAAGGAATTCTGTGCCCACTTATATAATTGTGTAGAACTGGCAGTCCCAACCAGATCTAAATATTATAGAAAATTAAAAAAAAAAAACACCCTCGTGGTCCACCAACATAAACAAGCTCTACAATAAAAGAAAAAAACTCATTAAAGTATACAGCAGCTCAAAGGACCCTCATATCAAGGATAACATCAGGAAATTAACTAAAAACTTGAAAAATGTAATTAAGGTCTAGTAAAGGAGCCCATGAACTTAGGTTACCATCTGAAGCTAAGGACAATTATAAGTATTTCTTTAACTATGTTATAAAACTAAGAAATAACACCCAACAGGGCTCTGCACCTATTCATATTTAGGGTTTATATCACATTATCGAACTTCCAAAATATCGAACACCATAAGCTCGAACGTGGAAGTTTGAAATGTGATATCATCGAAAGGTCAGAACAGCAAAGTTTTTCCCAGGGAAAAAATTTGCTCTTCCGAGAAACACACACACAACACAAGCACACCAAAAACTATGTCTAATGTGGGGGGCTTCTCCCCCCCACACCCCCGACGTGGGGGGCTGTGCCCCCCACACTCCCCTACTTAAATATACCAACTCCGAGATCGCACCACAGTGGAGGAAAGAGCGAAGCTGCGGAACGCCCCACCGAATTCTTGCCCTGGGTAAGAATTAGATGTTCTGCGGCTTCGATATTGTCAGTGTTCGCATTTTCGTGTTTGATGAAATGCCATTCGATGTGCCCTTTTGCAGTTATGATATACATCCCATATTTATGTGCCATTAACCTGTCTATCTATCTCTCTCTCTCTCTATCTGTCTGTCTATATTTGTTTACCAGGGTAGTGCACTGATCAGCATAGTGACCAATTTCAGGCTCAGGACAGAAAAGGCAGAAATATAAGCAGTAACATAGACAAGCATAGTGTAATGTGCATATATACATTAGTTTTTTAAAGTGCGTAAACTTTTGGTAATTCTATGAGAGAAGAGGAGAAGTTGAAAGGAGATAGGGATAGTGTGTTATGTGATGTGCACTGTGATGAAGCAGTAGCATTTGGCATGGATGAAGAGGTGCTTTTTGAGTTGCATTCTGAATTTGGAGTAAGTGTTGATATCTTTAAGGTTGATAAGTAGAGTGTGCCAAGGAGTAGGTGCCCGAGGGGGGAATGCATATGCAGTGCTGTAGAGTTTGGTTCAAGAGGGTAATGAGAGTTGGTGTGGCTTGTGAGTGTTGTCTCAGGTTGTAAAAAAATTTTCCATGAAGTTTTTCTGAAAACAGATTAAATGTCTGGATCTGGAGTAGTTTCTAGAGTTAGGGTCCTAAGAGTAGGTTGGATCTTTGATTTATGGGTATTTTTTGGGCTTTTTCTAGAGTGATACAGTAATGCTTATGGAGGGTTAAGTTTATGATGAATCTACAGATGCTGTTGAAAATTGTCTGGAATGTGGTGATGTTTTTCAAGGAGGCAGATACAAAATGGGAGGTTCATATTCTAGCTGAGAGAAAACTCCTTAGCCGATGGCTGCTCTGGCTGGTTGAGAGAGATAATGAGAAATCTTTTTGGCACAGAAGGGGAAGGGAGGTATTTTTGCTCTCACTCTGTCTGTGCAGTGGTGGAAGTTTAGTAAGTAATCAAGCCATAATCCTAGCTGTTCAAAGATAGGGACTGTTTCTTTGGTATCGTTGTGTAAGTCATGGATAGTTAAAGAGTTAGGTGCTTGGTGAATTTTGTGTAGAGCTCCAAAAACCATAGTTCTGGGTTTGAAAAGTAGTTTATTGTTAATGAGTCATTGATTTTGTGAGCTGGAGTTCATGTAACTCTGACTGGAGTTGGGATTTAATGCTGGTGTGAGAGTAACCTCATCAGTAAATAACCATGCCATCAACACAGAGGATAAGTGGGAGATGGGGAAGTCACAAGGAAGTTTGTTAATGAATATGAAGAAGAGGAGGGGGAGGGGCAAAAATGGAACCTTGTGGTGCACATTTGATAATAGGTGCAGATTCTGATTGGTAGGATCCTATTTTAACACTGAATTGTCTGTCAATGAGGAAGTTTTTAAACCAGGGAATGCTGTCTGGACTAATACTCATTTCATTTATTTTGTTTAGGAGAAGATAGTGGTCAGTGAGGTCAGCTGCCTTTATCTGGTCTATAAATAGTGCACCTTTAAGGAGGCCTCTGTCAGCCTTTTGCAGGATGTCATAGTTAGGGATCAAAGTGCTATGATAGTACTTCATTCAGGCCGGAATCCTTGCTGTTTGTAGGAGATGAGTTTGGTGAAGACTACTTTTTTTTCTAGAAGTTTTCCCAGAATAAAGAGGATGGACATTGGATAAAAGTTAGAGGCATGTTTTGGGTTGGTTTGCTTTCCGAGGGGTTTAATTGGAGCAGTTTTTCAAATTTATGGCATGGTCTTTTGTATAAAGCATATGTGGTGTATATATATACATACATACATACATATATATATATATATATATATATATATATATATATATATAGGAGAGAGGAAGATATAAGTGATCTCCGCAGTGATATGAAAAACAAGAGTTTATGCTGTCATATACAGGAGGGGTATCTGTGGGAATATTTTCAAGTAGAGTACAGACATCATTTGGCTCTTAATGGCATCTATTAATTTGATCCAATAGACATTGCCAAAATACTAGCAAACACATTTAGTGCAAATTTTAACAGAGATGACTCTCCACCCTGAATCTCTCAGGCCACCCATCATCATTAAAGAATATGTACTGAATGTGCTCTCCAAAGCTAAAAATACTTCCTTTATGGGACCTGACAGTGTACTTGACTGTATAATAAACAGTATTAAACAAGCCCTGGCAGAGCCAGTCCTTAAACTATTTAACCTGAGTTTAGCCACTGGCTTTGTCCTTGCAGTTTGGTACACAGCAGTACTGATACCATTCCCCAAGGTTAGCCCCTCAGCCTGTCCAGTTTTATTTGCAAATCCATGGAACATATTATAACTGACCTGATAAACTATGATATTAAAATCTCATCAGGTTAGACCCCCAACAGTTTGGCTTTGTCAAGGGTAGTTCCTGTCTAATGAATCTGGAAAGGTTAACACTGGTTGTTATGCTGTCCATACAGTTCACCTCAACCCGGCCAAGGCATTTGACACCACACTCCATGCTAACATAACAAACTTAATAGATTACAAGTAGATCCCTATGTAGTAAGGTGGATAACAAATTAGCTAAAAGACAGAGCCCACACAGCATGCTGGTAGCTGATGCCTCATCAAAGAGTATGAAAGTGACTAGTGGTGTCCCACAAGGTTCAGTGTTGGAGCCTGTTTTATTTACTGTTTACTTTTCTGATCTCCAGACCATGAACCAAGACCTCTGGTTTACCAAGTGTGCAGATGACTGTAAACTGGGAGTCATTGTCAACTTCCCATCTGACGCCAAAGCCCTTCAGCAAAAACCTACACTCATAAATACATTGTGATGTCATTCCAGAGCACTGTTGCAGTATTCATTTTGTAAGGGATCTCCTCCCAAGGATAGCTCAACAGCCGACCAGTATACCAAAATCTTTAGGTCTTAAAGGTGCTGTAGACCACAAGTATGCTCCCCTTTTAAAAAAGAGCATAATGGTGATATATGGATGCAAACACTCAGACTTGTAATGCCCCAGGAGGAACAAAATGCCCTCGGGGCAAAAAAGAACATGTACATCCAGAATTGAAAAAAGGGCTGAATGAAAAGGAAACAAAGTACCTGCCCCAGGAGGAACAAAATACCCTTGGGGCAAAAAAGAACACGTACATCCAGAACTGAAAAAAAGGGCTAAATGAAAGGGAAACACAGTAACTGTACCAGGAAAGAAACAAAAACACCAGACAAGAGCTAGAAAATACCTTTTCAAAATCTTCCATTCCCTTTGAACTCACAAAAAACATGTAGAACCATATACACTTTCAGAAAAGGAAGTTTACCCTTTTCAAATTGGAACACTTATCCCAAATTGACTACTATGCCCTTAGGCATTACCTGTTACAAAGTTAAGGTTAATAATATGCATGTTTGAGTCTGTATTCCCGCATACATAAATTGCTGTCAGTTATTATCTTGACTGTGTTCCCTCACCTATATGAAAAAAAACAACTTGTATGCTTTCAGTGAACTTTAACTTTTAGTCTTAAGAAAAAAGTACATTAGTTATCCTTAAATAAATAAATAAACAAAAATGCATTAAACTACTAACTAACTTGTGCTGGGTAGGCAGCTACTTGTATAACTGTTCATTTCTTACGGTTTCAGACTTCATTTGTTTTCTCTGAGCTGCTTGTCAATATGTCTTTAAACGTTAGTTACTTTTAACCCTGCAGATTTCAGTCAGACTACACTGCCCATACCTATAATGATTAATTGCTCGTACCTGCAATCTCCTTGTCTGCAACTAAAAGTAGATGCTAAAGGGGAAAGAACAGCTAGTAACTTTGCAAATGCAGGAAAAATCTACCACTTAATGTTATTCATCATTTTATGCAGGAAAAATCTACCACTTAATGTTATTCATCATTTTATCTTGTTTTTCAAATCTGTTTACTTAAAAAGCATGTTGCAAATAGCTTAAACTAGGACATTTGTCTAGATATTTACCTCTGCAAAACAGGGAATTAATATCCTTTAATTCTGCATATAATATTGTCATTAATATTTTACACTCCTCCTTGTAGCCATTGATTACATCATTACATGAACTTGAAGTTGCTTCTTCCAGCCTTTCTTATTTTGTTAATTTGTAAAGCCTAGATGCATTACAACAAAGAAAAAGTGCTGTCTCTCTTTAATATTGCTAGCATATGCAGCAATCATTGATTAAGCCCCCCAAGCTTGCATTTAAAATGCTTCTGACTGCATGCTATGCAAAACTGCTGTACAAATGTAATATGCAGTTTATGCAAAGAAAATGTTATTTTTATTTCATTTTTGTTTTTCATTGGTTTACCAGGCTAGTGCACTGATCTCAAGGGACCATTTATGGACACAGCCATAGTCAGCATATCACAATGTAAAAAACAGATAATGTTATATACAGTGTAATACAGAGATACACAGATACATATCTTTACAAACTTTAGAAATATATACAAACTTTATACATGACATATTGAAAGGCAGGTTACAAGCAGAGTGGATATGAGAATAAGTAATGCATAGATCATCAGTTTGGATTCTGTTTGAGCCTGTTGTCTCAACGGTTTGAAATAACTAAGTTTAATTAAGTTAGTAGGAGAGTAGGGAAATCAGTAAAGGAGAAAAAGAGTAGAGGGGGTGAGAGAGATTAAGGAGTGTATAAAGATTTCAGCAGAGTTGTCAGAATGAAAAAAATGGAGACAACATAGTAAATAGTTATAAGAAAGGTAATGAGATTTAAATGATGTGACTGGATTGGTGGCTCTGGCATGAAGCTTATATAACCAGGAGTTTCCTAAATTATGTTCTAAATTCTGTGTATGACAGGAGTTCGCTTAGAGTAGATTGAAAGTGATGCATATATAGATATTAATAAGAACAAAAACTGTTTTCTTTGTAGTCAAAGAAGTTGACTACAGTTCCTTCATTTTAATCAATTCATTCACTAAATAATTAAATACACCATGTTGTGAATGAGTACCTACTTTACAGAAATCAGTGGTTCAGATTTTGCCCCATTGTTCAGATGACAGAAAAAAATACTCTGTGAATGTTCTTCGTGTTTCACTGTTGCAGTCATTGCATTTGGGTTATCTGCTTGCAGGTAGCCCTCAGTCGGCCTGATTAACAAAGTCTTGGGTCCTGTGTCGGTTGCTGTCTCTTCTTCCGTGACGTCAGGTCGTCAGGGGTATAAAACATGCAGCCGATGTCATTACATCAGTCTTTCTTGCCGTGCGGTGCCAGAAGCAGAAGCAGTTCGCAAGTGCTGGTCGGCCTATTCCTGAAATTTTCATTTTCGAGTTTTAGAACCAAAGTCTTCAACTAAAAGCTAAGTACCCCATTGGGGAAACCTTTTGTTGCTCTAAACCGATGTCAGTAAAAGTAAATAATTGCATTTTTTGTGGAAAGCAAATACCTCATAAAGATTTTCATTTGTACTATATTCAGTGCCTAGGCCTTGACCACAACGTACCTCGCTTTTGGTTTTGTGCCTTTTTTAAACCATGACCTATCCATCGGCAGTATATTTGAGCTTCTAAATTTTTTGGTACTCTGTTCAATTATCCTGATATGTCTTCGGTAAGCCATCTGACTACTGACATTCAGAAGAAACACAAAGATAAAGACAGAGGCAGGCTGCCCAGTTCGCCGGTACTCAGTGAGGCGCTTTCGCAGCCCCTGATACCTGCTACTTCAGATTTTTCAGGCCTCTACTGAGACCTATTCGGAGTCCGGTATGCCGCGAGATGCTTCAGTTGTGGAACTTGCGGATGTCTCTACCTTGGATGGGTCCGGAGCCGCTGTGCAGGCTGAGGAATCTTTTTTCTTGCTCTAACCGATGTCAGAAAAAATTAACAATTGTCTTGCCTGTGGAAAGCAAATACCTCTCAGAGATTTTCATTCTTACTGCATCACCTGTTTAGGCCCAGACCACGACGTCCCTAGCTGTCAGTTTTCTGCCTTGTTTAATTCCCAAACCATTCGTCGTCGGGCTATTTTTGTAGCTAAATTCTTTCGCTGTCGTTCTCCGTATTCCAAAATGGTTTGGGTAAGCCATCCGACTACCGATGTTCTGAAAAAGCACAAAGACAGAGACAGACTGCATAGGTCAAAAACTGCCAACTACACTTCCGTTAAGCTAGTCGTCAGTCCGCCGGTACTCCGTGAGGTGCCTTTGCAGCCCCTGATGCCCGCTTTTACAGATTCGCAGGCCTCTGCTGAGACCCATTCGGAGTCCAGTATGCCACGAGATGTTTCAACTGTTGAACCTCCAGATGTCTCTACTTTGGATGGGCCCGGAGCCGTTGTGCAGGCACCGGCTATTTGTGTAGCTAAATTCTTTCGCTGTCGTTCTCCATATTCCGAAATGGCTTGGGTAAGCCATCCAACTACCGATGATCTGAAATAGCACAAAGACAGAGACAGACTGCATAGGTCAAAAACTGCCGACTACACTTCCGTTAAGCTAGTCGTCAGTCCACTGGTACTCCGTGAGGTGCCTTTGCAGCCCCTGATGCCCGCTGCTACAGATTCGCAGGCCTCTGCTGAGACCCATTCAGAGTCCAGTATGCCGCAAGATGCTTCAACTGTGGAACCTCCAGATGTCTCTACTTTGGATGGGTCATGAGCTGTTATGCAGGCACCGGCTTCTGAGGGTGTATTCAGGCCTACTGACTTGCATATTAAACTGGCGCCATCTACTTCTTCAAGGCCTAAAACTTGAACAATGCCTAGAAAACTGACGCACAGACTGCATGGTCAGGCCTCTATGCCTAAAGAACAAATGATAAGAATGACTGAAGACCTTTTTACTTTAATCAGGGAAGCCAACCTTCCCCAAGAGACCTAAGACTGAGTTTGCTTATGATACTTCTGAGGATTCTGAAATTTCTGTTTCCTCTGATGACCAGGATTTACCCTTATCTACATATGAGGTTTCTGATGCTGAAGACTCTATTCCCTCTGCTTCCCCCCAGAGGGTTTCTCTTTTGGTGAAACCTTGCATACTCTCGAGGAGCTTTTTTGTTGGGAAAGTCAGGATTTCTCTGATTCTAAAAAGGGACTTAGGGATTTCTTACCCCTGCCCCAGCACAGGCCTTTAGCTGTACCTCCTGTACTGGACATTGTTGATGATGCCTTTTTGGAATCTAGTATGTCCCCTGACTCTTTACCTCCTGCTTCCAGAAAACCTGATAGATATTACAGGGTTCCTGACTCTCACAAGTTCCTTTTCAAAAATGCTACTGCGGATCTTGAAACCATTTCACAGGGAACCAAGGGCATTAAAGCTACTACTGCCAAAAATCCTACCCCCTCTGATAGAGACTCCAGGCTGCTGGATAGATGCTACATGCACTATCAGTTCTCTGCACTGCCCTTTGGCTTATCTACTGCACCCAGGGTATTCACAAAGTGCCTAGCTCCAGTCATTGCATTTTGTAGGCAAAGAAATATTAAAATATAGCAATACCTGGACGATTGTCTAATTCAGGCAGAAAATCAGGGCATACTTTTGAATCATCTGGCTTTTGTACAGAGGGTGCTAACTTATCTGGGGTACACCATAAATGAAAAGAAATCACACCTGGTACCCTGTCAACAAATTATATTCCTGGGAGCAAGCTTGAATACAACTTCCCAGATGGTTTTCCTCACGCCAGAGAAACAAATTCACTTGACAGCCTTCTTCAAACAAGTGGTCACAAAAACCCTGCTATCTGCAAGGCAAATACTACAAGCTTTGGGGTTCATGGCCTCCTGCATTCTTCTAATTCCATATGCAAGACTGCATATGAAGAATCTACAATGGTATCTAAAAAACCTATGGTGTCAACATTCTCAGTATCTAGAAGCAATGATTCCTATCATTCCTTGTCTATGCCTGGAGTTCCTTTGGTGGGCAGTGGCCTGCCACCAAAACAAGGGACTACCATTCACACTACCCCCTGCCGCCCAGACCCTAGCAACAGATGCATCAGACTATGCATGGGGGGTCGCACCTGGCAGGGAAGTGCATTCAGAACAAGTGGAACCCAATTCAAATCCACCTTCACATCAATCATAAAGAAATGTTAGCTGTACAGAATGCTCTGACAGCCTTCAAAGACCACATTCTTCCAGGATAATTAATGGTAAAGACGGACAACACCACTGTTATGTACTGCATAAACAAGCAGGGGGGTACACATTCTTACCCCTTCTGCAGACTGGCCATGGCATTGTGGAACACAGCCTTGAGCTACCAAGTACATCTACAAGCTCAATTCTTGCCAGGAAAACTAAATATACTGGCAGATGGACTAAGCAGAACCCTCATGTACCCACACGAGTGGAAACTGGAGCCAAGGATTTTCAACATGTTGACAAGCAAATGGGGGAGCCCAGATATAGACCTGTTTGCCTCCCAACAGAACTATCAATTGGAAACATTTTGTGCAAGGACTCCCCACAGAGAAGCTTGGAAGGTGGATGCTCTGTCCTTCAGCTGGAAAAACCTATCAGTTTATGCCTCTGCTCTCCAAAGTACTACTAAAGATCAAACAAGACAAACCAAGGATGATTTTGATTGCACGAGCCTGGCCACGCCAACACTGGTACCCCCTCCTGCGCAGTTTGTCATTGTTGGCCCCATGGCACCTGCCTCAGGCTCCTACCCTGCTGTTTCAGCAGGAGAACCAGATTCTGCAACCTCAGCTTCAAACACAGAACCTAGCAGCCTGGCTAATTACCTAAGCTCTCCTTTACCGTCCCTCAGTAAACCAGTGATGGATGTCATTTTAGAGGCAAGGAGGCCTAGTACTAGAAAATCTTATGCTGGAAAATGGAAACGATTCTGTGCCTGGAACCAATCTCAAGGGATGAGCACAGCAGTGCCCAATTTACAATACTTAACTGAGATGCTTCACAAGGGCCTGTCTTTTTCCTCAATAAAAATTCACTCCTCAGCCATTTCAGCTCATTATAACATTATTAATATTCAATAGACACATGAACTCTGATCACAAACTGATTGCAGAAGCTCTTACTAAACACTTCTCGTCTCACAGCCATGCTTATCCGTCTCCTGATGCCAATACCTCTGCTCATTCTGTTTGTGACTATGACTGTGACTATGACTGTCAGTTTACAATGCTTCCAATATTAAAAGTCAATGTGGCTTATGAAAATTCCCAGTTATGGAAAGGCTGTCTCATATTTATCAATTGTGACACTTTTATTGCCATGCCATTAAAGTGTTTTATCTGGAGTGGGAGGGGGGGCATCCCAGAAGCTTAGCTTGACTATTCAGCTCAGTCAGTCATGATAGGAAGATTTACTCAAAGTGAAACCAGGTCATTATCACAGTTCTCCCTAAGAATCAGTTAGACAGTCTTAGGGTAGACAGGTTACAACCAATCTCTGTGGTCAGCGTAGACCAGAAAATCCTAGCTAAAATAATGTTGTGTAAGACTGAGACATACTTTCTAGTAATCATTGAGGGATTTGTAAAGGGGAGCTTTAGCAGTTGCAAATGGTGGGCATTGTCATTGTTTCTTCAGTAATACTCAGATAAGGAGAGCAAAGCGGATACTATTCTGTTTAACATTAGGAAGTTGTTTGACACTGTTCACTGTTTTTTAAGATACTAAGGTACAGAAGTATGGGAAATGGGTATCTTTGCTGGGAAGAGTATTTGTACTTAAAGCCAGCTTTTTGAGTTAGTGTTAATGGCAGAATATCTGAGACAGGACACATTTTGAGAGAATTTGTCAGGGCTATCCACTCTCCCCCTAGTCTCTTTATTTCAGTGATGGAGAAATAAGCCTATGACGTTGTGATATGAATGTGATACGAAAAGTATACCTTGAGTGTAAATGAGTTGACTTTTGACTTGATATAGTACAACTGGTATAGTAAAGGGTTAATATTATTTATGTTGTATTTTTCTCTATTTTTTCTATGTAACTATGGGAATGAGGTTACTTTATGACTTGCTTTTCACATTCCTTCTTGTTCTATGTAGCTATGGGAATGAGGTTAATTTATGACTTGTTTTTCACATTCCTTCTTGTTCTACGTAGCTATGGGAATGAGGTTACTTTATGACTTGTTTTTCACATTCCTTCTTGTTCTATGTAGCTATGGGAATGAGGTTACTTTATGACTTGTTTTTCACATTCCTTCTTGTTCTATGTAGCTATGGGAATGAGGTTACTTTATGACTTGTTTTTCACATTCCTTCTTGTTCTATGTAGCTATGGGAATGAGGTTACTTTATGACTTGTTTTTTACATTCCTTCTTGTTCTATGTAGCTATGGGAATGAGGTTACTTTATGACTTGTTTTTTACATTCCTTCTTGTTCTATGTAGCTATGGGAATGAGGTTACTTTATGACTTGTTTTTCACATTCCTTCTTGTTCTATGTAGCTATGGGAATGAGGTTACTTTATGACTTGTTTTTCACATTTCTTCTTGTTCTATGTAGCTATGGGAATGAGGTTACTTTATGACTTGTTTTTTACATTCCTTCTTGTTCTATGTAGCTATGGGAATGAGGTTACTTTATGACTTGTTTTTTACATTCCTTCTTGTTCTATGTAGCTATGGGAATGAGGTTACTTTATGACTTGTTTTTCACATTCCTTCTTGTTCTATGTAGCTATGGGAATGAGGTTACTTTTATGACTTGTTTTTCATATTCTTTCTTGTTTATGCACAAGTTCCGTGACCCTGAGACCTGGCATATAACTTGTTTTGCACATTCCTTGATGTTTTCAGGTAACCACAGGAACTAGTAGGCTTACTTGGAGCATTCCTGGGTGTCTAGCCAATGCTTATGTTATGTTTCAACATAATCTTTGTTAATCCTGTGTGTGTCAACACATGCACCTTTTAAAAGATGGGACTTTCTGCTCAGTCAGATAAAAGCCTCACCTGTTGAGTGAACGCACTGCCCAGGGAGTTTTCCCATAGAGATGCCTGCCTGGCAGAAATAGGGTTTCCCAGTCGAAGTGTTGGCAAGAATGAAGCTTTTAACTTTATTGGTGATGTATTAATTCTGTTATTTCTTAATATACTATGATGAATTGCTTTATTTGAGTTATACCATGTTGTTTTATAAGTATTGTCTAATTTTACTGTAATAAAGTCACTATTGATTGACTTCTTTGTCTTAATAATTTCTGATTCTGATAAAATTAAACTCATTAGACAATACATTTTCTTGGCATAATCAACAGGATCCAAGATGCTTAAGAAAAAGAATAAAGATATTGCTGCTGCAAATGTTTAAATTCCAGAATGGGATGCTGCTCCCTATGGGGTGCTGACGAATGAGGGGTCTTGTAGTACAGGTTTGAGTGAAAATTGGGATATACCTCAGTCTATATTAACATGCTTGCAAAAGGTTCTGGTAGGGAAAGGGACAGAATTTAATGCAGTTGGTAGACGGGATTGAATTTTGTTAGCCGCTTAGAGGAAACAATATCAGGAAAAGTCATCTGAATTAAATCAAATTGTACAACTAGAAAAACAGATATGTGAATTGCAAAATCAGATTGTAATGTTACAGTGTCAAAATTGATTGTTAATGGATAAAGCAGACATGTACGAAAATGTGGCTGAAAAAGCTGCAGTACATGTAGCGCAGTACAAATATCAGAAAGGAAGGGCTAAAATTAATAAAACAAAAGTACAAATAAGTATCGCTAAAGCAGGGGTAGATTTGGACCCCAGTCATTGGGATGGGGACATTTGGTTTTCTTCCGATCTCTTTGATCATTCTGATTCTGATGAAAATGAAAATGCTCCTGATAATTACGCAGCTAAACAAATACTCAGGAGAAAATTGCAGTCCACGTCTAATAACGCTAATGGTAAGTTGTTAAATTCATTGGAAGATTTTACTGAGCAAGAAGTAAGTGACATATATGACAGTTTCAAACAAAAACTGGGAGAAACTTTAATAGTATGGGTGGTTAGGTTTTGCGAAACAGGGGCCGCTGGTGTTAATTTGGATGCTCTTAATTCTTAGAAGTTTTGTCTTATAAGTTCTGACCCAATGATACTGGATCATTTTAGAAGTATATGCTCACCGGATGGTCATCATCAGTGACCAAATTCTTAAATTGGATAATACACCACATATTAATAAGAATAGTTTTATTAACTATTTAGAATTTGTATTTAACATATTGTATATACAAAAAGGCTTCTCAAGTATTATTAGATGTTCTTCATCTCACATTGCTGCAGTCCTTACACTTGGGTAGTCCGCTGTCCTCGGTCGGCCCGAATATCAAAGTATAAGGCTGACGTCGGTCAAGGCGCATTTGACTGACATCAGGACGTCAGGGTACAAATGCGCATGACCGACGTCATATCCTCAGTCTTTTTTGCCGCATGGTCCGATGCAGAAGCAGCGTTGCAAGTGCCGGTTGGCGTTCTGAAATTGTTCGATTTCGGAGTTTCAGACCGAGTCAAAGTTGGCTAAGTACCCCGTTGGGGAATATTTTAGTTTTTTCTTGCCTCAGTGGTTTACCGGATGTCAGAAAAAGTGAATAATTGTATTTCTTGTGGGAAACAGATACCGCATAGAGACTATCATACTTTGTGTATTCCTTGTTTAGGGCCTGAGCACGAAGTTGTTGGGTGTCGCTCTTGTGCTAGATTCAGTAAGCGCACTATAAAGAGAAGGTTGGATTGTGCCAGGTTAGTCTTCGGGAAGCGGTGCAATTATAAAATGCCGTCGGATGCTCCGGCCGCTTCTTCGAAGAAGCGCAAGGACAAAGCAGTTAAGCCTAGGCTAGAAGAACCGTCTGTACCGGACGCCGGTTCTTTAGAGGTGTCGGTGGAGCCGGTGGTTCCACCGGAGGTTTCTTTGGGATCCCAGGGAGAGACTTTGTTATTGCAGGATGTGGCCTCTCAGGAGGCAGGTCAGGCTGAGGGGGCTTCTCAGGTTACTATACTCCCCTCCCTGCCTAGGGTGGTTAGGCCCTCTCCTTCTGTTTCCAAGGCTTCTCCCAGAGGCTGCCAGGTTTAGCTTCAGTTGGTGTCACCCCTAGTTCTTCAGGTACTGTGCCCAAGAAGCATATGCTTAAAATGGCAGAAGATTTGATTACTTTGATTAGGGGTTCTTTGCCCCCTCCTGATAAGAGACCTAGGGTGGAGCCTGAGCTAGGGAGTTTTGAGCAGGCTTCGGATGCTTCAGAGTCTTCGGCTGAAGACTTGCAGGAGTACTCTCCCTATTCTGATTCTGATGTGGATGATTCTACTCCTTCTGCTTCTCCTCCTGAGGATTTTTCTTTTTCAGAAACTCTTCATTCCATGAGGGAGCATTTTAAGTGGGAAGGTCAGGACTTCTCTGATTCCAGGAAAAGGCTTAGGGAATTTTTGTTCTTACCCCAGCATAGGCCTTTGGCTATACCTCCTGTTTTGGATGTAGTGGAAGATGTTTTTACAGAGGCTTCTCTTAATCCTGATTCTTTGCCTCCTGCTCCTGTTAAACCGGATAGGTATTACAGGGTGCCTGAAGCTCATAAGTATCTTTTAAGAGTCCTAGGGCAGACCCAGAAACTGTTAGCCAGGGGCCTAAAGGTGTTAAGGCTTCTGTTGTCAAGAATCCGGTTCCTACAGATAAAGAGGCCAGGGCCTTGGATAGATGGGGAAAGAAAGTTTATACTTCTTCCACTCTAGCTATGAGGGCTTTGAATTGCCAGTTTCACATGTTGAAATACCAAAACTATCTCCTTTCACAATTGAAGTCTAAGGTTGATGCTCTGGCGGAAGGTATTGATTGTAAAGAGTTACAAGATTTAGTACATGTTTCTGAACAGGTGGGTAAGCATTCTTTGCAATGTGGTTTTGATGCTGTACAGGCCTCGTCTAGGGTGGCTGCCACTGGGTCAGTTCTTCGCAGGCACGCCTGGCTGAGGGATCAGAATTTATCTGACCATGTTAAAACAAGGATTTTAGATGCTCCTTTACAATCTGATGTGTTGTTTGGTTCTCCTGTTGAGGCAGTTTTGAAGAAAATGGAAGACAAGGCTAAGTCTATGCAGACTGTTAAAGATTTTTTGCAGGTTCAGCCTCCAAAGTTTAGTAGAAATTGGCCTACTAAGGGGTGGACGTATCCTTCTTATGATTCCCAGTCTAGGGGTAGATCTAGATGTGGTAGGGGCAGAGCTCAGGGCTGTTTCAGGCCTAGAACAGGGAGTTCTCCTGCACAGTCTTCGGGTGAGGGCAGGGGTCAGTCCTTTCGTAAACAGACCCAATGACCTACCTTTTCAGCTGCCAGAGCCTTCTCGTCTGGCAGCACCTTTGGGAGGAAGATTGGCACTTTTCAAAGAAAATTGGAGTTTAATTACCCAAGACAGATGGGTATTGGATATCATACACCACGGTTACAGGTTTTATTTCCATACCTTGCCTCCTTTCAAAGGCATGCCAGACGTTCCTCCTCAACAAAGAATAGAGGCTCACAAGCAAATTTCTCTGTTACTCCAAATAGGGGCCATACAGCCGGTCCCTATGCCAGAAGTGGGCCTAGGATTTTATTCTCGCCTGTTCCTAGTACCGAAGAAGGGGAACACGTGGAAACCAATTTTGGATTTATCTATCCTCAACACTTATCTGGACATTCCCAAGTTCAAAATGTTGACGTTACAGCAGCTTTTACCTCTGCTGGGCAGAGATCATTGGATGGTAACTTTGGATCTCAAGGAGGCTTACCTTCATGTTCCTATCAGACTAAGTTGCAGGAAGTATCTGCGCTTTCGAGCTGGGACTTCTCACTATCAGTTCTCTGCATTGCCCTTTGGCTTATCTACTGCGCCCAGAGTGTTCACGAAAGTTCTGGCTCCAGTGATAGCTTTCTTCAGGCTAAAAGGAATACAGATCTATCCTTATTTGGACGATTGCCTGATTCTGGCTCAAGGAAGGGACGAGCTTCTTCTTCATTTGGAATATGTGATAGCAGTGCTAAGATGCCTGGGGTATTCTGTGAACGAAATAAAGTCCAGTCTAGTACCCTCTCAGGACATGTGCTTTCTGGGTGTAAGACTGAATACAGCATCCCAGATGGCGTTTTTGACCCCGGACAAACAAAAGAATC
This sequence comes from Protopterus annectens, assembly GCF_019279795.1. Lineage (NCBI taxonomy): Eukaryota > Metazoa > Chordata > Ceratodontiformes > Protopteridae > Protopterus > Protopterus annectens. The sequence goes on along the minus strand of NC_056726.1, from coordinate 788,464,621 downwards.
TTTCCCTTTATTTTCATCAGCTATCTCATCAGTCCGGGCTGACTGCAAGGACAGTCCTTCAAGCCTTAGGGTTCATGGCATCTTGTATTCTGGTGCTTCCCAATGAAAACTGCATATGAGGAAGCTACAATGGTATCTCAAAAATGTATGGACACAGCACTGCCAGGATCTGGACACTGTCATTCAAATAATACCTTGCATTCAAAAGGAATTTTTGTGGTGGGCTCAGGGATGTCACCTAAACAAGGGACTCTCTGTGACCCGGCCAGAGGCGAGTCAGATTTTAACGACAGATGCCTCAGACAAAGCTTGGGGAGCTCATCTAAATGGAAAGTGGATACAAGACAAGTGGCCTGCCAGACTACTGCATCTACATATCAACTTGAAGGAGATGTTAGCAGTCCAGTTTGCATTAATAGCTTTCAAGGATTTACTTCTTCCAGGGCAGGTGTTGATTCTAACAGACAACACAACTGTCATGTGGTACATCAACAAGCAAGGGGGAACACATTCTTATCCTCTATGCAGGCAAGCAATGATTTTGTGGGAGACTGCTCTCAGTTTACAGCTAAATCTTCAGGCAAGGTTTCTGCCGGGAGCACAGAACTCCTTAGCAGATGTGTTGAGCAGACAAATTATGGATCCCCACGAGTGGAAATTGGATCCTCATGTATTTCAGAAATTGACAGTGTCATGGGAACTCCAGACATAGATCTGTTCGCTTCTCCACTAAACCATCAGCTGCCAAAGTTTTGCACAAAAAGGTTTCATCCCACAGCTTGGAAAGTGGATGCTCTTTCCTTCAATTGGAGCAATCTTCATGTGTATGCCTTTCCGCCTCTGCCTCTCCTCCCAAAGGTACTACTAAAGGCCAGACAAGACAAGCCAAGGATGATTTTGATAGCTCCAGATTGGCCTCGACAGCATTGGTACCCATTACTGAGAAGCCTGGTACGGAAGCCTCCATGGCCTTTGCCTTGATTCCACACCTGTTGTCTCAGGAGGACAGTCATTTGCTCAATGTCAAGCTTCACTCTCTGCACCTAACAGCCTGGCATATTCTGTTTTGAACCATAGTGGGCCTCCACTTCCACAGCAAGTTTTGAATGTTATTTTGGAAGCTAGAAGGCCTAGTACAAGGAAAGTGTACACAGATAAATGGAAGAGATTTTTATTTTGGAGTGCAGCAAAGGATTTTGATGTTTCTGAGCCTAATTTAAGTGTGGCTCTTCAATATCTTACTGAGTTACTGGACAAAGGTTTGTCCTTCTCTTCTATTAAGGTTCATGCTGCAGCAATTTCGGCTCACTATGATTGTGACCCACCATTGTTTTCTCATCCTTTGTTCAAGCAATTTCTTAGAGGGGCAAAGAATATAAGACCCCACGAAGAGCTCCTACTCCTGCTTGGGATCTCAATTTTGTGTTGGAGAAACTCACTCTACAACCTTTTGAGCCTGCAGCTACTACTGAATTAAAGTTTTTATCATGGAAGACTGCTTTTTGTTGGCTATTACCTCTGCAAGAAGGGTTTCTGAGTTGCAGGCCCTTATGGCGGTTGAGCCTTTCTTAATTTTCCATAAGGATAGGGTATCTTTACGTACTAATCCTTCCTTTATGCCTAAAGTGGTTTCTAGTGTGGCTTTAAACCAAACTATTCATTTGCCTACTTTTTATGCAAATCCCCAAAATAAAGGGAAAAGATTTTGCACACTTTAGATGTACACAGGCAGTTGCGATATTATTTGGACAGAACTAAAGGGTTCAGGCAGTCTCAGCAGTTATTTGTTTCTTTTGCTTTGAGTTCTCAGGGCAAGCCTGTGTCAAAACAAACTATTTCTAAGTGGATTGGGTTTTGCATTGCTTTCTGTTATTCCCATCATGGCAAGGAGATTCCAGCTGGGATTAGGCCTCATTCCACTAGGGCTACTGCCACTTGACAGCTTTTTGAGGGGTGGCAACTAAGGATATTTTGGAGGCAGCTACTTGGAGTTCAGTGCATACTTTCTCTAGGCATTATCACCTACCACTTTACTCTAAATCCAGGGCTGGTTTTGCCACTGCTGTTTTGCAAGGCATTTTGGCAGCTCCTGCTGCCTTATAGTTTGGCCATCCTCCCTTACCTCTGCTTTGGGATTCTACCCAAGTGTAAGGACTGCATCAATGTGAGATGAAGAACATAGTACAGTTTTGTACCTACCATAAATGTAGATGTTCGAAGATCCACATTGCTGCAGTCCAATTTACCCTCCCTCCTTCCCCTCTGTAGTTAGAGGCGGTTGTGTGGGTTGGGTTGTCAATATGAGGTATATTGTATATATTGTATATATTGTACATATTTTTAGTGCTAGGATGGTTGGTTGTTTGTTTGCTGTCTTTTGGTTTTGACCTTTATTTTTAGGGTCTTCTGACATCTGGGGCAAGAAAAGACTGAGGATATGACGTCGGTCATGCGCATTTGTACCCTGACGTCCTGATGTCAGTCAAATGCGCCTTGACCGACGTCAGCCTTATACTTTGATATTCGGGCCGACCGAGGACAGCGGACTACCCAAGTGTAAGGACTGCAGCAATGTGGATCTTCGAACATCTACATTTATGGTAGGTACAAAACTGTACTTTTCCTATAAAGTCAGTAGTCAAGGGACTGAATGTGATGTGAAAGATATACCTTGAGTGTAAGTGAGTTGACTGCTGACTTGTTATAGTAAGACTGATATAGTAAAGGGTTGATATTCTTTATGCTGTATTTCCTCTATGTAACTATGGGAATAAGGTTACTTTATGACTTGTTTTTCACATTCCTTCTTGTTTATGCACAAGCTCCTTGACCCTGAGACCTGGCAGATAACTTGTTTTACCCATTCCGTGATGTTTTCATGTAACCACAGGACCTTGGAGCATTCCTAAGCATCCAGCCAATGCCAATGTTTTGTTTTAACATAATCTTTGCTAATCCTGTGTGTCTGTCAAAACACACAGCTTTTAAAAGATGAGACTTTCTGCTCAGTCAGACAGAAGCCTCACCTGTGGAGTGGACACACTGCCCATGGATTTTCCAGTAGAGACTGGCTGAAATGGGGCTTCCCAGTTGAGGTGTTGGGAAGGATGAAGCTTTGAACTTTATTAGTGATGTATTAATTTTGTTATTTTTGATATACTTTGATGAATTGCTTTATTTAAGTTACACCATGCTGTTTTGTATTTGTCTGATTTTACTGTAATAAAGTGACTATTGCCTGACTTCGTCTTAATAATTTCTGATCCTGCTAAAATTAAACTCATTAGACTATACAGAGATAAGACATTTTTAAATGGAATGCACAAAAATAGAGGCTCCACCCTTGAACCATTGATGTTCTCAGTCTTTATACCCCATCATCTTCTTGAGGACAACCATTGTCATCTTCTTATCCACAGATAATACTGTCATCTGGAAATCTGTAATTCACCTAAGTCTATGTGCAGATTATAGCAGACTTATGAACAAGGAATACTAAAAAGTTAACCTCAGTAAATGAATACAGTGTTTTTGTAACTAATTCTGACAGTTTAGTGCATTGGAGTAATGCTAAATTCTTTGAGCTGCTAGTGAGCTTTCTTCTTTACTCCAAATTTAATTCTGTCTTCCTTCCTTTCCCTTCTGTATGACTGAGCAAGTCATTTAATTAGAAAGTTTGGAAGGCACTCTGGAAGGGAAACCAATACTCAAAAATGGTTTATTCACCAAATCAAAGTACGAATAAACACATAAACGTTACACTTGTAAATACGTTTTCGTCCTTCACCAACTTCACCAGATAAAACAACACCTAAGATTCTAACCTATTTAAATATCCTGCCCATTTAACTCTCAACCAATAAAAAATTACATTAAATTATGCAAATTTCAGCAACATAAGTAAACAGAATGAAGGTCTATAAAATGTAAAATCATGTTATATATCTAATATTATAGAAGTAAATGTATTCTTTCTTTCGAACGCCCACTCGACTGCGGGGAGGACATGCAGACTCCACACAGAAGGCACTCCCAACCCAAGCCGAGAAAAGAACGGGAGAACCTCTTGCTGTGAGGCAACAATGCTACCGCTGCACCACTGTGGAATTACTTTAAAAATTGCATAAGACGTTATAAAATTGTGCATAAAATAATGAAATTGTTAAAACAACAACAAGTTCTCCCCCTAGTGGACATTATAATTCTTGTAATTCAAATTTTGGCAGCCCTAATTTTTAAGACAGGAGCTAGGGACAAATTTTCATTCATACCAGGAAACCTATTGGCTTCCAACATTATTTGCCAGTAAAGTTCCCTGTTTTCTATATGTAGTTCCCACAAACCTCCTGTTATGTCTCTGGCCACCATTTCTATTACAAAAAAAGAAAATGCTGCCTTGTGACATATTAGACTATATCTGTAAAGAGCATTATTTTTGTTTTTTTACCTCATACAGATGTTCATATATTCTTCTGCTGGGTTTTCCCCACATCGAATCCACTACATGCCTTGCATAACACCAAGTAAATAACTCCATTACTATCACATGTGGCATATTCCTTGCTCTTCAGAATTCTATTTCTAGCTGTTAATTCCACATTATCGCCGTTATAAACATAAGGGCATTGTGAGCAATGACCACATTTGTAAGTGCCTTTCTTACTACGTCCAAATGGGTGTACCACACTGCTGCCCGTTTCAATAATATTCTTAATGTTAGAACCTTTTTAAAAAATATATTTTAAAGGGGTATCAAAAATATCCAAATCAGAAGTAGTAGAAAACCTCCCCCATACTTCTTCCACAGTTTTCACTATAACACCAGCATCCCCACTATAGTTAGCAACAAATGCATGCTCAAACATGTCGTTTGTATCATTTTTAGTAATAAGTCTGTTCATTTCACCAATTTCTTGTCCTAGTATAGGAGCAAACCTATTCAATCTGCCTAGTGTTACTTCCTCTTTCACTTGTTCTAGTAAATCTAACGGATATCCTCTCTGCAAAAACATTTGTTCCAAAAACTGACATTCAGTCAAAAAATCCACTTATTTCGAGGGCATCCGACTCCCCTAACAAATTGACCTTTAATCAAACTGCGTTTTTGACTAAAAGGATGTGCGCTGGTGAAAAAAAGATATGAATTTGCATAAGTATCTTTCCTATATACTGTAGATTTAAATTTGCCATTGTTTTTATGTATAGTAATATTTAAGAAGTTCGTCTTATCATATTGTATATTATAAGTAAAGGCTGTGATGTTAGAAATATATTCATAAAACATCTCTTCCTTGTTTTCCCAGACCAAACAGATGTCATCCAAATATCATTTGTAGAGTTTCCAGCATTAGTTATATTTCAAATTAAAAATGTATTTATTCTCCCATACTGAGAGGACAATGTTAGCATATGTGCGGGCACATCATGTACCCATTGCTACTCTTTGAATTTGCTGGAAAAACTCCCCCTCAAAATATGCAAAATTATTAGTAAGGACAAGGTCCATCACACTCAGACATAATCGAAAGTCAGTGTGACTTAATATTCCCGAGTCGACCATGGCTTCTTCTAACCAAGCCAGTCCTACATCATGTGGGATGGAAGAAAAAAGATCAACGATATGAATAGCAATGAAAATTCCCCTTTCATCATAGATATCAGGTTTGATCTGTCTTAAGTAAATCCCAAGAATCCTTTAAAATGTTATTACATCCCAAAGAAAGAGGCTTTAGTTTTACATCCAAAAATCGAGCCAAAGGAGCTGTAGCTGAGCCTTCTGCTGCCACTATGAGTCTGAGGGGTGGATCCACCAAATCTTTATGCACTTTAGGTATGCCAAATATGGTGGGTATTTTTGGTCTTTGATTGTGCAAAAAGTGGAATAATTTCAAATCTGTCGATCCTTCCAATAATAACTCATTGAGTTTTAAAAAAAAATTTTTCTAAGAAATATTGATTTCATTTAATGACACTCTCGAGTATTTATTACTGTCTTCCAAAATACTCATAACCTTAGACTTGTATATTAAGGTATCCATAAAAACAGTCCCCCCCCCCTTGTCTGGTGCCTTAACTCTTAAGTTGTGATTATTTCTAATTTCTTCCAGAAGAGCTCTTTTTTGATAAGAAATATTAGGAGTTAATTTATATTTCTCAATAACTTTCCTTAATTCTCATTCTAACAGATTCTCCAAATTCTTCACCTGGGGGTGTAAAGGGGGGATTGTAGGTACTTTTCCTATTTAGATGATTGTTTTGAGATATAGTGGCTACATTGTTCTTGAATAAGAGCTCCAAGTTTTTCTTCCTGATAAATAATTTGAGATGTATTATTACCTTATTTATCTCAGCCTTCCTTCTAGGTATAAACTTGAAGCCCTTAGAAAAAAGTCCAAAATGTACCTGCTGGATGTCCACTACACTGTAATTGTAAATAGTATAGCCCTTATAGCTAAAAATAGCCCCTTCATTTTGGATGGTCTCACTGGGAATCATGTTATTATCTACTGTCTTCTGTTCCCCCTGTACCCCCCTCCCCATCCGGGGTAATTGTAATTGACTGTTGTTTTGTTCATGAGCCTCTCTGATCTCCGGAGAGGGGGTATTCTAAAGGATCGTAATTATTGTTGTAGCTTTGTCCTGAATATTCATCACTGTCCATCACATTATCAGAATGTGAAAAAGCATGTGGTGTATTTGTGCTTCTCTGTTTACCCTGTTGGGGCTGGGTGTGTTTCTTAGGTTTAGGATAATGTCTGTGTTCCTTATACTCAATAGTGTCCCTTTCCCTTTTGAAAATGTCACTACATTGTTTGTCCACTCTTTCCAACATATCATATTTTTCTTTTCCTTGTCCACTGTATGCAGTAAATCATTCAAAATACATTGGTTGATAGTATCAATTTCTCTCATTAAAATGTCCATGTTTTTTTAATTTTCCCTAATAAGTAAACACATTATATCAAACCCACAATGATCAAACACTTTTAACAATTCATTGTAATATTCCGAGCTTTCAACTATCCCATTAGGGAATTTCCATACTCTTAAGTCCCATTGGGACAATTCCTAGCTTAATACATTCCTTCAGATAGATATTGTCCAATTCAAGGGATTTGTATTTAAATAATAAATGCTCAAGTTTATAAATGCTATTATTGTATGTAACATTGTCATCCACACTATTAAAATTAGCATGTGAAACATTCTCATTAAATACATGCTTGTGTGACAGAAAGCTTTATAAATCCAGTCCCTTGTATTGCCGAGAAGCTAAAACAGCATCGGAATTGTCTTTGTTCATCATCACCGATATGTTATTAATATTCTGTCCAGGATTAGACAAAGTATTGTTTCCACTAAGTAAAATCTTTGAAAAACCATTAAAGTCATCACTGTTCATGCCCTGAGATGTTCAGCCATTGCTCAAACCTATTCCAGCATTCCGGATACTTTCCTGGGGTCTGCAAACATGTCCCTCCTGGTTAAGAGGCAAGGAACAAGAAGAGAACGCTTAACCATAGAATGACAAAAAGGTGTAAGTACTTCGATCAGCTGCGTTAACTGTCCAAGCAACTGCACTGATATCGCCGCCCCTGCCTTATCGGCATTGCTGGATGTTGGAGTTCCTTCCATAACATTAAAAACCAACAATAACTTCCACAAAGAATGCAACGTGCCCAAAATAGAACCAAAAAACCACAAAGAAGACACTCCGGAAGGAAATCAATACTCAAAAATGGTTTATTCAACAAATCGAAGTACAAATAAACACATAAACGTTACACTTGTAAATACATTTTCATCCTTCACCGACTTCATCAGATAAAAACAATACCTAAGATTCTAAACTATTTAAATATCCTGCTCATTTAACTATCAACCAATAAAAAATTACATTCAATTATGCAAATTTCAGCAACATAAGTACACAGAATGAATGTATATAAAATGTAAAATGTTATATATCTAGTGTTATATAAGTAAATGTATTTAAGTATTTAAATATATGCTGTTAAAATTAAATAATTTATTAAAAACCTTTAGAAATTGCATAAGACATTATAAAATTGTGCATAAATAATGAAATTGTTAAAACAACAACAAGTTCTCCCTCTAGTGGACATTATAATTATTGTAATTCAAAGTTTGGCAGCCCTAATTTTTAAGACAGGAGCGAGGGGCACTTTTTTATTCATACCAGGAAACCTATTGGCTTCCAACATTATTTTCCAGTAAAGTTCTCTGTTTTCTATATGTAGTTCCCACAAACCTCCTCTTATGTCTTTGGCCACCATTTCTATTACAAAAAAAAGAAAATGCTGCCTTGTGACATATTAGGCTATGTCTGTAAAGAGCATTAGCATTATTTTTGTTTTTTACCTCATACAGATGTTCATATATTCTCTGTGGAGCTTCCTCTCTGTTTTCCCCACCTAGAATCCACTACGTCTTGCATAACACCAAGTAAATAACTCCACTTCTATCACATGTGGCATATTCCTTGCTCTTCAAAATTCTATTTCTAGCTGTTAATTCTACATTATCGCCATTATAAACATAAGGGCATTGTGAGCAATGACCACATTTGTAAGTAAGTTCTAATAGGTTAGAATCTTAGGTGTTGTTTTATCTGATGAAGTCGGTGAAGGACGAAAACGTATTTACAAGTGTAACGTTTATGTGTTTATTTGTACTTTGATTTGGTGAATAAACCATTTTTGAGTATTGGTTTCTTTCCTGAGTGCCTTCTTTGTGGTTTTTTGGTTTTGTTTTGGGCACTTTGCATTCTTTGTGGAAGTTATAATAAGAAAGTTTCCCAGGACATCCCTGAAAAGTGGCATGTGCTTAGTGGGTTTACATAACTAACAAATGGAAAATAAATAAATAAATACATAAAATCAACCCATAAGCACCTCAGTTTTATATAAAGACAAATGGAATATTACTGGCCTGAATAGGGGTCCTCTGGAACTAGTGTAGTCCTTTAAATACATGGGACTTTAGTTTGGCTTTAATTAGCCATAGTCATAATGTGGTAAAGTTGCAGCTATGTTGAATATTTGCAGTAACATGACCTAGCAAGGCAGACTGACAGTTGGCAGAGGAGTTATTCCTACCATACCCATCAACCAGTGCCAGACGTCTAGATAAAACCAAAAATAATGGGTAGTCAAAGGTTCAAAATCAGGATCAGATTTTAATTATTGCCCTTAGAAACTTAGAAAGTTGCTAGAATAACAGGTTTTGCATTAACTCACACTTTCTGGAGGATATGAAGTCTGGAACTCAAATGTCTGTCATTATTTAGTGACTTTAGTCCTCATAGTGATCTACCAGAAAAGAACAAATTTTATGAGGAACAGACCAAAAATATGAGACAAAATTCTACACAGTCTGCAAATATCTGGACAGTTAAGAGGTATGCTTCCCACCCTTGAGTGCTATATACATATTATAAGTAGCACCTCTACTAGAACCCTGCTCAAATTCCATGCAGCACACATTCACACTTACCAGTTTATTGTTGGAGCAAGCATGGACTTTCATTATTACTGTGTAGTCAGACAGAAAGGTTGGCATATGATTACTCCAAGCTTTACCATTCTTGTTAGCACACAAATGTACAAGCTCTTTCACATGTTTAGCAGTTAGTACAGAAGGCTGAAGAAGTTACTTTTTATTGAGCTACTTCCTGTTCCAAGGGTACAATGTTTGAAACTTTCCACCTTCATTTACCTTCTGTTTGACCTTGAGTGAGTTCCTTAACCTTACAGTGCTTTGGAATAGCTGATAATTTGGGCTAGTTTTCTTAGTGGTCTCTTAGACTGTGTAAGGCAGTATGTATGTATACCTTTAAGAAGCCTTCCACATGTGTATAAATACTGGGCACATCCAAACTACATTGCCATTTTGTAGAGAGCTGTTGAGATGTAAGCATGCATGTATGTAGTGATCTGTCAGTTAATCTGTTTATATTTTATGTTGCTGTTATCCATTCTGATGTGTTTTTGTATAATAAAGCATACCATATGAACTACCCCGCCTGTTCGTCTTGAGTCATAACATAGGACGAGCAACATGGTGTCAGAATGGGATCCAGAGTCAAGACCAAGAGGCCCCCAGTTAATGTTGGAGGAATATAGAGGAATTAATCCATCCATATTGCATGTACTACTCGCAGAACAGGTCAGAAACAAATTCCAGGTACTAAAACTTGCTTAAATGATTTTGTACTCAAAGAATGTAAATCAAAGCACTCAGAATGCTCAAAACAAATTTCTAATTAAACGAAATGTCCGAAACTGTGACATATTGATAAAAATATTTGAAATAGTTGCAAAAATTTTGGAAATAATGTCCGAATCACATAAAATATATAAAAAAAGGAAAATTACCACATTTTTTCACTGTGTGCTACTTTTTCACATTAATTTAAGCTATCCAAGATACTAGAGGTGTGCAAAATGTTTGCAGGTTTGTGCAGTATTACAGTACATTTATTTCGCAAAATACAGCTATTTCAACGCATATTTCGCAAAGTACAGTATTTCAAAGAGTTTATTGTGCATTTGAATGTTATTACAAGTACCTAGTGTGTGTGCATGTTCATGCATAATTACAAGGGCCATATTTGCAGTGTGTTTAAGCATACTTTGTTGCCATGGCAGAAGGATTTCTTAGACCAGCTCCACTTGCATTTGCAGAGAATTGGAGAGTGTTTGAGCAAGAGTACAATATTTTCATGCAAGCTGCATTTTCTAATAAAAATGCTCATACAAAAGCATTTATCCTACTTATTTTAGCTAGTTCAGAAGCCATTGAAAAAGAGCGTTCATTTGTGTATGCACCTGCTGTGTCTACAGGAAAGGGGGAAAACCATCATATAGTGGTACCGGCTAAAACAAGGAAAGACTCCGAATGCTTAAAATGTAACTTTAGAGAAATGTGTAACCCCCAAATGAGTATTACGATGAAAAGGCACATATTTTACACCAAGGGATCAAAAGCCTGGTGAAACTTTTGCAGCATATATAACTGACTTGAGAGACAATGCTAAAACTTGCAGATTTGGTGATGATTTAAAGGATGAGTTGATAAAAGACAGACTTGTGTGTGGTATTAAAGATGATGCTGTTAGAAAGAATTTACTTTGTGACAGTGATTTAACTTTGAATAAGGCCATTGAGATGTGTCAAATAAATGAGCTCACAGAAAAGCACTTGCAAATGAGAAATGCATGCTTCCAGTATCTTTTAAGCAGCACATGGTTAAAAGAAACAGGCCCAAGCACATGGGGGCTGCTGCAGGTCCTGTAGAAAGTGGAAACATTTCCAAAGATTTTGTAAATCAAAAGAGGCGCATTCTTTTATTAAAAGAGAACATTCAAAGAGGCAAGTTGATCATTTAGAAAGCTGTGACCCTACATTTTATGTTGACAGTGTGTCTTTGCTTAGTGAAACAGTCAATGCAGTAGATTTATGGGCAAAGGGTGAAGTATTTTGTAGTGCATGGATAAATGGGAGACCCACAGAGCTCAAAGTTGACACAGGTTCAAAGTGCAATATTATGTCAGTAGAAACATTTGCTAGAATATATGCTGGTGAGAAGCTTGATTTGACAAAGTGTGCTAAGTTTGTTGCTTATGGTGGTGAAGAAATTCAGACTGAAAGCTCAGTAGTGCTTTTATACTACTCTGCTGGGAACAGTTATGACTTGCAATTTTTTGTAGTCAAAAGGCGTGTACAGTCATTATTAGTGCTTAGAGACAGTTTGAAAATGGGACTACTTTCATTTAATAAGGAAGTCCACCATGTACATTTGAAAGACAACTATTCTAATTTCACCCAGTCTATTTTCTCTACCTATGCTGATCTTTTCGCGGACAAACTAGGCAAACTCTCAGTTGTGTACTCCATGAAGTTAGACCCTGAAGTCAGCCCAGTTGTCAGCCTAGCCTGGAAAGTTCCAGTAGCTATGCAGAAAATAGTCAAGGCCAAGCTAGATAAAATGGTGCAGCAAGGTGTGATTTGTCCGGTAGACAAACCTACTGAGTGGGTATCTTCCATGATGTTAGCTCATAAGAAAAACTAAGATGACATCAGAATATGTATTGATTCATGAGAATTGAACAAAACACTGAAAAGACCTCATCATCCACTGAGTACATTAGAAGAAGCCATTGCTCTTATGCTAAATGCCATGCCACCATTTTTTTCTGTCTTAGATGCAACAAGTTCATTTTGGCAAATTTTGCTTGACCGAAAGTCCTCATTGCTAACCACTTTCAGTACTCATTTTGGCAACTATATATTTTTGAAAATGTCATTTGGGATAAAGCCTGCCAGTGAAGTTTTCCAGTGTGCCATGAAACAAATTTCTTCTGGTTATCCGTGTGCTATTATAGCAGATGATATTCTAGTAGGAGGTAGTGGGGAAGCCTAGCATGACAGAAACCTCAAGAAAGTTCTGGAAAGAGCATGTGATGTGAATCTCAAGTTAAATCCTCAGAAGTGAAAATTCAGGCTATGAGAAGTTACTTGTTTCCCAGTTCAGGCTTACAACCAGATCCTTCCAAGCAAACAGCAATTCTTGTGATGCCAGCTCTAGACAATGTTCAAGCCCTACAACATTTTCTTGGTGTGGTTATCTATCTAGGCAAGTACATTCCAGACTTAAGCCAACTTTCACCACCACTCAGAGAGTTGACACACAAAGATGTATTCTGGTCCTGGTCAGAACAACACCAAAGAGCATTTGATGTCCTGAAACAGTGGGTTGCCAGTCCACCAACTCTCAGATACTATGATATTCACAAAGCAGTTACTATTTCTTGTGATACTTCAGAATTTGGTCTTTGTGCAGTCATTCTACAAGATTGTAGACCAGTAGCCTATGCGTCCAGAACTCTAACCCAAACTGAGATGCAGTATGCGCAGATAGAGAAAGAGCTCTTGGCAATTATGTTTGCATGTTCAAAGTTCCATGATTATATTTATGGTCGACCTACTACCCAGATTGAAACTGATCAACTACCTCTTATCACTATTTTGAGAGAGCCTATGCATACAGCTGCTGCCAGATTGCAACGCATGATGTTGAAATTGCAAAACTATAATTTCAATCTTTCTACACAAAAGGCAAACTTCTTTATCTTGCTGATACTTTATCCACTAACTTTATACCACTGAACAGCATGAAAATGAGATACTTGATTAGATGACACGAAAGCGCAAAATTTTTCTTCCACACATCCTGATGAGCCTAGAAGTCAAACAGCCTCAGATCCAGTTCTTCAGAAGCTCAACCACTTTATCAGCTGAGGATGGCCTTCAAAGCAGTCTTGTCTACCAGTAGACCTGCAACCTTATTTTCCTTACAGAGATGAGATTTTGTTTGACAATGGTATTATCATGAAATGTCCAAAAGTGATTTTTGAAGATCTTTGCAGCAAGAGTACTTTACCATTTTGCATCATGGCCACCCAGGAACTGATTATACCAAAAGAATGGTGAGAGGACTAGTATTTTGGTGTTCTTTGTCAAAGGTCTACTTTCTTTTTGCTCTGTATGTAATAGTACTAAGCCGCATCAACAGAAAGAACCACTTCAGCTAAACCAGATTCCTGAACTACCTTGGTCGACAGTAAGTACAGGCATTTTCGGATGGAATGGTCAGCATTGCTTGGCATTAGTAGACTCTTGCTTCAAGATTGACCTACTTCCTAATCTAGCATCCAGTAATGTCATTACTAAGTTAAAGCATTATTAGTCCGCACAGAGTTATTTCTGACAGTGGTACACAGTTTACAAGTCAGCAGTTCAAGAGATTTACAGAAGAGTGGGACTTTATTCATGTTACGAGTAGCCCTGATTACCTGCATTGAAATGGTTTGGCACAACATGCAGTTCAGAGTGTGAAACAGGTATTAAAGAATTCAAAATAAGACACTAGTGATGTTTTTCTGAATCTCAGAAATATTCCTCGTGATAAACATCTTGGTTCACCTGCACAGAGGCCTTTGTTCAGACAAACTAGAACCACACTACCAATTAGTAGCACTTTATTGGTTCCCTGTGCTAAAAACAACAAAGCAGTGAAAACTCAACTCATGAAAAGGCGTTTTTCCCAGAAGTCCTATTATGATAAGTCCAGCAAACCACTGAATCCATTAAAAGAAGGGGAGATGGTGAGGATGCAGACGTCCAAAGGTTTTGATCGGATTGGAGTCATGAAAAGTGTATGTCCAGAGCAGAGATCAGACATTGTGGAATCACAAGGAGTAGAATCTAGGCAGAATCGGAAACATTTGGTACCAGTGTCCGAGCCTGTATTGCAGCATCCTGCCTGTGAAAAAGACTCTAGATCTCAGAGTGAGTTATCCAGTGCTCCAGTTCAAGGGGACATTCCAGCAAATATCCCTGATCCTGAGAAGATTCCCAAAACTCCTGAAACAGGACTGTTCACCAATGACTCTTTCTGTTGCTAAACCCAGTCCTAATTGCTATATCACTTGAGCAGGTTGCATTTCCAGACCATATTCCAGATACACGGCAACTTGGCCATATGAACGTTGTGTTTATTTCTTAGTGTATATATAATTGCATGTCTTTTTCAAATGTCATTTTATTGTGGACAGTTGACTAAAGAGGGAGGATGTAGATCAGTATGTATGTATACCTTTAAGAAGCTTTCCATGGGCTTGCACATGTGTATAAATACTGAGCACATGCAAGCTACACTGCTGATTTGTAGAGAGCTGTTGAGATGTAAGCATGTATGTATGTAATGGTCTGTCAGTTAATCACTTTGTTTATATTTTTCGTTGCTGCTATCCATCCTGATGTGTTTCTGTATAATAAAGCATATAAACTGTATAATAAAGCATATAAACTAATTACCCCACCTGTTCATCTTGAATCATAACATAGTACGAGCAACAGACTATATGCCTGTTAATTACTTATGAACACATTAACCACAAAGCTTTACATAATTTAATTTCTGTGAAAAAATTCCATCTGTCTTAGATCTTCTTTTTCCACTCCAATAATGCTTGCAGTTGCACTGTTTCTCTGTTTGAACTAACAGACCTAAGGATGGGGGGAGTCCCATAGATTTTCTGTTTGCTCTTTGACTTTTCTTCTGTGCTCAGAGTATTCCCTAACTGACTCGAAGTATTGTTCACATATCTGAGAATGACGTGTGTCCATATAGCCATGCCTATTTGACTGTTTTATCAAGGCCTGCTTAGTCCGGAAAATACAGATAGTTTCTCAGCAAACAGTGGAGTGCTTTTATCTCTGAGCCCCTGATGATATACCGGAACCCTTTCCAGGAAGGAGATTTTTAACAGGCTACAGTGTTTCCTGCAGGACTGCTGCTGCCATCATCATTCCTGAAGGTCCTAGCCTATATGCTATCCTCCATACAGATGCCATGCTGTACATATGGTAAATTTAGTAGTGCCTGAAGATTCACTGAAATTAAAACTTCCAACCCTTGAATCATCCCTTTCCTTCAGTGCTAGCTATAGTGAATAGATTTTTGTTTTGATATTATCTGCTTTTATTAAACCTAAGTGTTCTCTTTCTTCTCTAATACCAGCCCAGTGATTAGCAATGTATTTGTCGGACTGTCAGTAAATAATCCAGTACTAGCAGATGTTCTTCATCTCACATTGCTGCAGTCCTTACACTTGGGTAGTCCGCTGTCCTCGGTCGGCCCGAATATCAAAGTATTAGGCTGACGTCGGTCAAGGAGCTTAAGACTGACATCAGGACGTCAGGGTACAAATGCGCATGACCGACGTCATATCCTCAGTCTTTTTTGCCGCATGGTCCGATGCAGAAGCAGCGTTGCAAGTGCCGTTCGGCGTTCTGAAATTTTTCGAATTCGGATTTCAGACCGAGTCAAAGTTGGCTAAGTACCCCGTTGGGGAACATTTTAGTTTTTTCTTGCCTCAGTGGTTTACCGGATGTCAGAAAAAGTGAATAACTGTATTTCTTGTGGGAAACAGATACCGCATAGGGATTATCATACTTTGTGTATTCCTTGTTTGGGGCCTGAGCACGACGTTGTTGGGTGTCGCTTTTGTGCTAGGTTCAATAAGCGCACTATTAAGCGAAGGTTAGATTGTGCCAGGTTGGTCTTTGGGAAGCGGTGCAATTATAAGATGCCGTCGGATGCTCCGACGCCCGCTTCTTCAAGAAGGGCAAAGACAAAGAAGCTAAACCCAGGCAAGAAGAGTGGTCCGTTGCGGACGCCGGTTCTTTAGAGGCGTCAGTGGAACCGGTGGTTCCGCGGAGGCTTCTCTGGAGTCCCAGGGGGAGACTTTGTTATTGCAGGATGTGGCCTCTCAGGAGGCAGGTCAGGCTGAAGGGGCTTCTCAGGTTACTGTACTTCCCTCCCTTCCTAAGGTGGTTAGGCCCTCTCCTTCTGTTTCTAAGGCTTCTCCCAGAGGCAGGCCAGGTTTAGCTTCTGTTGGTGTCACTCCTAGTTCTACAGGATCTGTGCCCAAGAAGCACATGCTTAAAATGGCAGAAGATTTAATTACTTTGATTAGAGGTTCTTTGCCCCTCCAGATAAGAGGCCTAGGGTGGAACCAGAGTTGGGGAGTTTTGAGCAGGCTTCAGATGTTTCAGAGTCTTGACTGAAGACTTGCAGGAGTACTCTCCTTATTCTGATTCTGATGCAGATGATTCAACTCCTTCTGCTTCTCCTCCAGAGGATTTTTCTTTTTCAGAGACTCTTCATTCCATGAGGGAACATTTTAAGTGGGAAGGTCAGGACTTCTCTGATTCCAGGAAAAGGCTTAGGGAATTTTTGCTTTTACCCCAGCATAGGCCTTTGGCTATACCTCCTGTTCTGGATGTTGTGGAAGATGTGTTTGCAGAGGCTTCTCTTAATCCTGATTCTTTGCCTCCTGCTCCTGTTAAACCGGATAGGTATTACAGGGTGCCTGAGGCTCATAAATATCTTTATAAGAGTCCTAGGGCGGACCCAGAAACTGTTCGTCAGGGACCTAAGGGTGTCAAGGTCTCTGTTGTAAAAAATCCGGTTCCTCCAGATAAAGAGGCCAGAGCTTTGGATAGATGGGGAAAGAAAGTCTATACTTCTTCCACCTTAGCTATGAGGGCTTTGAATTGCCAGTTTCACATGTTGAAATATCAAAACTATCTTCTTTCTCAATTGAAGTCTAAGGTAAATGCTCTGGCGGAAGGCATTGAGTGTAAAGAATTGCAAGATTTAGTACATGTTTCTGAACAGGTGGGTAAGCATTCTTTACAATGTGGTTTTGATGCTGTACAGGCCTC
The DNA here is from genome assembly GCF_019279795.1 of Protopterus annectens. Classification (NCBI taxonomy): domain Eukaryota; kingdom Metazoa; phylum Chordata; order Ceratodontiformes; family Protopteridae; genus Protopterus; species Protopterus annectens. The sequence continues at coordinate 788,447,306 of NC_056726.1, read as the reverse complement.
GTCTAGGGTGGCTGCCACTGGGTCAGTTCTTCGCAGGCACGACTGGCTGAGGGATCAGAATTTATCTGAACATGTTAAGACAAGGATTTTGGATGCTCCTTTACAGTCTGATGTGTTGTTTGGTTCACCTGTGGAGTCAGTCTTGAAGAAAATGGAGGACAAGGCTAAGTCTATGCAGACTGTTAAAGATTTTTTGCAAGTTCAGCCTCCGAAGTTTAGTAGGAATTGGCCTGCTAAGGGGTGGACGTACCCTTCTTATGATTCACAGTCTAGGGGTAGATCTAGACGTGGTAGGGGCAGAGCTCAGAGCTCCTTCAGACCTAGAACAGGGAGTTCTCCTGCACATTCTTCGGGTGGGGGCAGGGGCCAGTCCTTTCGTAAACAGGCCCAATGACCTACCTTTTCAGCTGCCAGATACTTCCTGCATGGCAGCACCTTTGGGAGGAAGGTTGGCACTCTTCAAGGAAAATTGGAGTTTGATTACCCAAGACAGATGGGTATTAGATATCATACACCAAGGTTACAGGTTTTATTTCCATACCTTGCCTCCTTTCAAAGGCATGCCGGACGTTCCTCCTCAGCAAAGACTAGAGGCTCACAAACAAATTTCTCTGCTGCTCCAAATAGGGGCCATACAACCGGTCCCTCTGCCAGAAGTGGGCCTAGGATTTTATTCTCGCCTGTTCCTAGTACCAAAGAAGGGGAACACGTGGAGACCAATTCTGGATTTATCTATCCTCAACACTTATCTGGACATTCCCAAGTTCAAAATGTTGACGTTACAACAGCTTTTACCTCTGCTGGGCAAAGATCACTGGATGGTGACTCTGGATCTCAAGGAGGCTTACCTTCATGTTCCTATCAGGCTAAGTTGCAGGAAGTATCTGCGTTTTCGAGCTGGGACTTCTCACTATCAGTTCTCTGCATTGCCCTTTGGCTTATCTACTGCACCCAGAGTGTTCACGAAGGTTCTGGCTCCAGTGATAGCTTTCTTCAGGCTAAGAGGAATACAGATCTATCCTTATTTGGACGATTACCTGATTCTGGCCCAAGGAAAGGACGAACTTCTTCATCATTTACAATATGTGATAGCAGTGCTAAGATGCCTGGGGTATTCTGTGAACGAAATAAAGTCCAGTCTAGTACCCTCTCAGGACATGTGCTTTCTGGGTGTGAGACTGAATACAGCATCCCAGATGGCCTTTTTGACCCCGGACAAACAAAAGAATCTTTCTCTTTACTTCCATCAATTGTCTCATCAGTCCAGGCTGACTGCAAGGACAGTCCTTCAAGCCTTGGGGTTCATGGCATCTTGTATTCTGGTGCTTCCCAATGCCAAACTGCATATGAGGAAGCTGCAATGGTATCTCAAAAATGTATGGACACAGCACTGCCAAGATATGGACACTGTCATTCAGATAATACCTTGCATTCAAAAGGAATTTTTGTGGTGGGCTCAGGAATGTCACCTAAGCAAGGGACTCTCTGTGACCCGGCCAGAGGCGAGTCAGATTCTAACGACAGATGCCTCAGACAAAGCTTGGGGAGCTCATCTAAATGGAAAGTGGATACAAGACACGTGGCCTGCCAGACTTCAACATTTACATATCAACTTGAAGGAGATGTTAGCAGTCCAATTTGCTTTGATAGCTTTCAAGGAGTTACTCCTTCCTGGGCAGGTGTTGGTTCTAACAGACAACACAACTGTCATGTGGTACATCAACAAGCAAGGGGGAACACATTCTTATCCTCTATGCAGACAAGCAATGATTTTGTGGGAGACTGCTCTCAGTTTACAGCTAAATCTTCAGGCAAGGTTTCTGCCAGGAGCACAGAACTCCTTAGCAGATGTGTTGAGCAGACACATTATGGATCCCCACGAGTGGAAATTGGATCCTCATGTATTTCAGAAATTGACAGTGTTATGGGGAACTCCAGACATAGATCTGTTCGCTTCTCCACTAAACTACCAGTTGCCAAAGTTTTGCACAAAAAGGTTTCCTCCCACAGCTTGGAAAGTGGATGCTCTCTCTTTCAATTGGAGCAATCTTCATGTGTATGCCTTTCCACCTCTGCCTCTCCTCCCAAAGGTACTCCTGAAGGTCAGACAGGACAAGCCAAAGATGATTTTAATAGCTCCAGATTGGCCTCGACAGCACTGGTACCCATTACTGAGAAGTCTGGCAGGGAGCCTCCATGGCCTTTGCCTTGATTCCACACCTGCTGTCTCAGGAGAACAGTCATCTACTCAATGTAAAGCTTCACTCTCTTCACCTAACAGCCTGGCATATTCTGTTTTAAACCCTGGAGGGTCTCAGCTTCCACAGCAGGTTTTGAATGTTATTTTGGAGGCCAGAAGGCCTAGTACAAGGAAAGTGTACGCAGATAAATGGAAGAGATTTTTATTTTGGAGTACAGCAAAGGAATTTGATGTTTCTAAGCCTAATTTAAGTGTGGCTCTTCAGTATCTTACTGAGTTACTGGACAAAGGTTTGTCCTTCTCTTCTATTAAGGTTCATGCTGCAGCAATTTCTGCTCACTATGACTGTGACCCGCCATTGTTTTCTCATCCTTTGTTTAAGCGATTCCTTAGAGGGGCAAAGAATATAAGACCCCCACGTAGAGCTCCTACTCCTGCTTGGGATCTCAATTTTGTGTTGGAGAAACTCACTCTACAACCTTTTGAGCCTGCAGCTACTGCTGAGTTGAAATATTTATCATGGAAGACTGCTTTTTTGTTGGCCATTACCTCTGCGAGAAGGGTGTCTGAGTTACAGGCCCTTATGGCAGTTGAGCCTTTCTTAATTTTCCATAAGGATAGGGTGTCTTTGCGTACTAATCCTTCCTTTATGCCTAAAGTGGTTTCTAGTGTGGCTTTAAACCAAACTATTCATTTGCCTACTTTTTATGCAAACCCCAAAATAAAGGGAAAAGATTTTGCACACTTTGGATATACACAGGCAGTTGCGATATTATTTGAGCAGAACTAAAGGGTTCAGGCAGTCTCAGCAGTTATTTGTTTCATTTGCTTTGGGTTCTCAGGGCAAGCCTGTGTCAAAACAAACTATTTCTAAGTGGATTGGTTTTTGTATTGCTTTCTGTTACTCCCATCATGGTAAGGAGATTCCAGCTGGGATTAGGCCCCATTCCACTAGGGCTACTGCCACTTCTACAGCTTTTTTAAGGGGGGTGGCAACTAAAGATATTTTAGAGGCAGCTACTTGGAGTTCAGTGCATACTTTCTCTAAGCATTACCACCTTCCACTTTACTCTAAATCTAGGGCTGGTTTTGCCACTGCAATTTTACAGGGCATTTTGGCAGCTCCTACTGCTTTATAGTTTGGCCATCCTCCCTTACCTCTGCTTTGGGATTCTACCCAAGTGTAAGGACTGCAGCAATGTGAGATGAAGAACATAGTACAGTTTTGTACCTACCATAAATGTAGATGTTCGAAGATCCACATTGCTGCAGTCCAATCCTCCCTCCTTCCCTCTGTAGTTAGAGGCGGTTGTGTGGTTTGGGTTGTACATATTGTGAATATTGTATATATTGTACATAGGGTTAGTACTAGGGTGGTTGGATGTTTTTTGCTGTCTTTTGGTTTTGACCTTTCTTTTTAGGGTCTTCTGACATCTGGGGCAAGAAAAGACTGAGGATATGACGTCGGTCATGCGCATTTGTACCCTGACGTCCTGATGTCAGTCTTAAGCGCCTTGACCGACGTCAGCCTAATACTTTGATATTCGGGCCGACCGAGGACAGCAGACTACCCAAGTGTAAGGACTGCAGCAATGTGGATCTTCGAACATCTACATTTATGGTAGGTACAAAACTGTACTTTTTGAGCCCAAGATCTGTGGCCCAGAGAACAAGCAAACAAAATATTAGTATAAAAGAGATAATAGCTATCTGTCTAGCTCAGTCATTATTCCAAAGATGAAGCAAGGGACACTGCAGATTGTTACGGACAACAAGCCAGTAATGTGGCACATAAACAGGAACTCATTCCTACCCCCTGTGCAGGTTGATTGTGATGATATGGACTTGAATCTTCAAGGAGTTTACATTCCCAGCCAACATAGTGCCATTGCAGGTTCCTTCTGCAGGGAGGTGACGGTTTCCCATAAATAGATGCAGAGCAAGGACACTTTCTTGGACATTTTCAAAACAATAGGGTTTGCCAAAGGTGGATCTGTTTGCATTTTGTGTGATTCACTAACTCCCTCTTTTCTGCACTAGGCTGTCTGAGAAAAAAAAAAAAAAAACAATAGTAACCTAGTGTTTTTTAAGTTGTATGGCATCAAGGTGTTCAATATGCCTTTCAGCCAGTTTCTTTATCAGAAAGGTGTTATTAAAGGTAAAAAGACACGTTCATCCAGCTGTCTGATCTCAGCAGAACGGTCAATACCATTGTCATTCTACAACAAACGTCTGACACAAGTAGGGCAGAATGCTGCATTTAAATTGCAGATGCCCCATTCTAGTAGCCTGAAGGATTTCATATTGAACTTATTTATTCCCTAAGCAAGTACTATCCATCTGACACCAGAAAATCGTATTTGTTCATGTGGAGCAGATTTTGTCATTGATAGAAGGAAAATGGCTGGAACCTAGTGTCATACCACATATTCAGGAGCTGCAGTAGTTCTTGGATTTTATTCATCTAGGACTTGGTCTGTTCATCTGTAAAGTAGATCTGGCAACAATTTCTGCCTGTACACCCCCCATCACCACCAGTAAACAACAGTGAAAACAGTTATAGAATGTGTCCTGTACCTGAACCTCCCAGACATCCAGTATCCCCCCACTTTGGACCTGAACTTTGACAATGAGTAGCTAACATTGTCCTCTCTCTGAGCCTGCCAACGCTACCAGACTCAGATAGTTGTCTTAGAAGACACTCTTTCTGATGACAGTCACTTCATCCAGAAGGTACTGTTGGAGCTGCAGGCATTAATGTACACAGAACATTACACCATCTTGCATAAGCATAGGGTGCCATGGAAAATACCCCACCCTTTCATACTGAGGTGGTCTTTGAACTGCCTGTTAATTTGTCTGTCCAGTTATCTGTATTTTTTCCTAAGAAAGGGAATAAAGGTGAGGGAATATTGCAAATGGGATATTCCCAATCTACTCAAATATTATGCCAGAGTGTGCTAAGTAATTCAGTCAGGCAAGGTAGCTAGGCAGAACTGTCTGTGTCCTTTATGAAAGAGAAGCAGAGTTACCTGGTGACTAAACAGACTATTTCCAAATGCTGGCCAGTTCCATTACCTTTTACTATTAAAACTACAACAAGATTTTCAAGTGGAAGGTGTAGACTAACCACTAGATGAACAACTGATACAGCCATCTTCTTTAGGAATGTTTCTGCTTGAAATATTTGTGAGGCTGCTACCTTGGCAGTCCATTTACATTTTTTCTAAATGTTAAAAGTTTGTTGTCCAGTTCAGAGGTAGAGCAGGGTATGCAGCTGCACTTTTGCAGAGCATATTGTAAGACCATACTGCCGTATGGAAGGAAGAGAAATACATTCATATTAGGAATCTCATACCACAGCATCTTTGTAATCATTGGTTATATCCTTCATAGGAAGTAACAGCTGGCTGGCTTGAAAGCTTCAGGGAATCTCCCATGCACCTAAACGGTTAGCCAGCCTGATTTCCACTGACTAAAAAGTCTTGTTTGGACACTAAGCACTTCAGAGCATTCCTGTCATTGAGAAGAGTTTTCAACTGTGGGCTTTTCAGGGTCGGCTAATGCTGTGACATTGCTGGATAGATAAGTTCCCTTCAGGGAAAATCCTTCTACGTTTCTTTCCTACTGAAATTGACTTAACTTTTTTCTTAAAAAGAAGTACTTTAAGCTAGGAAAAAGTGTTTTGTTGACTGTCTTCTGACCTTTATGTACTTTTAATGAGAGAGCACTTTTTTACTTTTGTGGTTAAAAGTTGTTTAAAACTACATTTTCTGTGTATTAACTGTGAGTCTGATGTCAGTTTTCATTCTTCCTCAGCTTATGGGTTTGGATCCGACTCAGCCACTGTTTCACAGTTTGTGGATACTACAAGCTCTCAAGCACCTCCCTTACCCACAATGCAATAGTCACCCTCATTCCCCAGATCTTGTTTGCCGCCATCTTGAACGGATGTGGTTTACTGCTCTCGAGTGTGTAGGTTTTTGGGATATATGATAAGTTTCTCTCTCCCACCCCTTTTTTTCTTGTCTTTTCTTCTGAGCATTTTATTTATTTATTTAAGTTTGATGACCGTGGAAGTCCACTGGGCCAAGAAGAGCCTATTTTCAGTGGAGGCCCGGGGAGAAAAGCTCCACAATAATTGCAAGTTACATTTCACATGTTACAAAAGGACATAGTTCGTACAGTTAATTAAACATTTACAGATAAGCTCCATGATATTTGCAATTGGCATGTAACAGTGTTACAAAAATGAAAAGACATAATTCAGTACAGAAATTTCAACATTTACATAAAGTGAATATTTTTGTTATAAACTCAGTTGTAGGTTTAACATTTCAAAATATATAGCTACTAGCCATTAGTAGGTCAGGAAAATATTATGCATGGAGAGGGTAATAGTATATTTGAGGTTGGAGAATATAGTACAGTAGATATTAGAGAGAAAATTAGTTTTTAGTAGGGGAGGGATTGTTTTGGGTGGGATGAAGTATTAGTAGAGTTAGTTAGATGAGTCAGTGCAAGGTGGAATGAGAGAATTACTTCCTCCCTTGACCCTTGACTTACCATTGGTAGTTTTTTGGTTACCATCATTGGCATTTTTGCTTCTGTTATTTGATAGTTTCTTTTTCCTACTTGCTTTCAAGTAATTCTTTATACCATTGTTGGTAATTTTCTCTTTCCTTTTCTCTTTTCCTTTCAGTATCTCGCTGTAAAAAAGAGAAAAGGTTATTCTTGCTGTTGTTAAAATTGTTATACTGTTCACTGCTACGGGTTTTTTGTAATTAGTAATAGAGTTCTCTAGTTCTACTAAGTTTTTATAGCTAGTAATTGTTAGTCAATATGGCAGACAAGTGGGGGCGTGGCCAAGGATGAACACAGGATAGCAGCAGATTTCTTCAGCTCCACCAATTTCATTACACTGACAGGAGTTAATTACTTAAAAAATTAATTTTTGAAGTAATTTTCTTTCTAAATACGTTTGTTTTATATAGTTCTTGAACTATATCTAAAAAAGAAAGGAAATCTTAACAATATTCCTGTCAGAAATCACTGTGGAAATTTTCCTGTCAGTTTATCAGTCTGAAATGAGTTCCAGTAAGACAAATTCTCAAGACTCCAGCATCAAGAAAGAACTTCAGTCTCTGATAATTATAATCCAGCAACTTACTGATAAAATGGATACTAAAATAGACACCTTCATAGAAAAACTACAAAACAAATAGACCTGTTACATACAGACCTGCAACAACAGAAGATCCAGATGACAGGCATAGAAGAAGCTGTGAATGACATGGAAAATAGAATCCAAGAAGAGGAAATCAACATTGAGTTTCTGCTGAAACAAAATACACATTTACAAACAAAGCTGGATGACCTGGAAAATAGATCTAGGCGCAATAACATTAGGATTTTTGGACTGCCAGAAAATATTGAAGGTAACAATATTACTTCTTTTTTAACAACTTGGCTCCCTAAAACTTTAGACTTACCAGAAGCATTCTCTTTTGGTATCGAAAGAGCACATAGATCTATAGCTAATACTAACTCTAACAAAAAATATCCTAGATCAGTTATAGTTAGATTTCTATCATCTTTTGATAAAGAGATGGTTCTTAAATCTGCTTGGGCTAAAGCTCCTGCTAAGATTAATGAGTCAACTGTGCATTTTGACAATGACTATTCTTCCATGGTAATAGCTAAAAGAAAAGTTTTTCTGCCACTAATAAGGGAGCTTAAAAAAGCACAGTTTAAAACATACCTTCTGTTTCCTGCCAAGCTTAAAATCTTCCTTCCAGATGGTCCTAAGGTTTTCGATGATTTAGACTCTGCTTTACTGTTTGTCAAAGAAAAAAGGATTTTGGATAAAATAGAAGAAATGGAATGGGCTAGTTCTTCATTAAAGAGATTGGCAACTGAAGCTTCGTGGAAGACTTCAGAGAAGAAGAAGAGACTAAAAAACAAATGATTTGTTATATGTTTTTTTCTCTCTCATCATTTTAGTTCATTATTAATCTTTTGAATATAGTTCCTGCATTTCCAGAAAGCCACAAATATTTTGGAAAAGATTTAATCAAAGTTATTCTCTATGTGCAAAGAAATGTTTTGTTTCATAACCAGTCAAAATACCTGAAGATTTAATGGCAAGCTGTGATTCAATTTGTTTCTCTTTCTGAAAAGAAGTAAGGTTAGTAATTTGATACATTTTTTATCTTTACCTTTTTTTCCTTCTCCTTTTATTATTTTCTTTGTTTAAACAATGACACTCTATTTAGATTATGTAGTGGGTAAAGGGTGGGGGAGGGCAGGGAGAGAACAGTAATGAAAATATCATTAATAGAATAATAACATATTTATTCCTTGTAAAAGTTTATAAGTTCTTCAAATGCTATTTCTAATTATACTTTCTTGATTATACTGTTTATGCTTGTTTGTAAATAATCTGTCATGCTTTAACTAATAATAATCAGAACTAAATAAGAGTAAATAATATGTTTTATTTTTAACTCTATTAATATAAACAGTAAGTAACATTCCATTGTATATACTTCTTACAGTTTTCTCTTACATTTTTTTATTTCTGCCTCACTCCCTTTTATTTTCTACTCTCTTTTTCTTTTCTTTATTAATATATAGAAATGCTTTTGATTGTGTGGGCACAGTGAATAATAGGATTTGTATGAAAATTGAGTTGGGAGAAGAATGTTGAGTTTTATTGCTTGTTGGTAATTTTGGGCTTAATTTCACTTACATAGAGGCTGTAATGATCTGTGGAATACATTGTGAAGGTTTTGTCATGTTTAGATGCATTTACACTGCTAAATGAATGTTTGTCACTAGTTTTTAATAAGTTTCCCGCCAAAATGTTAAGAGAGACAATTTGGGATGTGGGCTGTCTCATGCACAGTGTCCATGAACTACTTCAAAAGCTTCAACTCACATAATTCTCACAGAGAAACTGAAAGCAGTTAGTATAACCTTTGACATAGTTATCACACTGACACACCACAGATCCAGGAAAATACTCTATTCATAAAATATGTCAGTTATAATGTTTTGTTTCATAACCAGTCAAAATATCTGAAGATTTAATGGCAAGCTGTGATTCAATTTGTTTCTCTTTCTGAAAAGAAGTAAGAGGCTGTAATGGTCTGTGGAATACATTGTGAAGGTTTTGTCATGTTTAGATGCATTTACACTGCTAAATGAATGTTTGTCACTAGTTTTTAATAAATTTCCCACCAAAATGTTAAGAGAGACAATCTGAGATGTGGGTTGTCTCATGCACAGTGTCCATGAATTACTTCAGAAGCTTCAACTCACAGAATTCTCACAGAGAAACTGAAAGCAGTTAGTATAACCTTTGACATAGTTATCTCACTGACACACCACAGAGTCAGGAAAAAATACTCTATTCATAAAATATGTCAGTTATAATGAGTTTAAATGATGTAGTTTCTTGTAGTAAGTAAATGTCTTATTTTAGAAGGCATAGAAAATGAAACATGTATTTAAATGTTTTTGAAAATCTACTTAACAGCAGCATAATAATCTGTGTTAAAAATTTGTGTTCCAAACATATACTTTACTATAACTCATTTAATTCATCTGATTGACAAGCATAAATAATCTTATAACTCTATTCTGGAAGAAATGTCATGTGATATATTTTAAAGCAGTAGGTTAGCAAGATTGTAAAATCTGGTTACTAATATGTGTTTGCTGTGCATTATTTTGTATAAAGCAGACAGATTTATTCTAGGGACAGCAAGTAGGATAGTGCTCAACAAAGACACAACTCAGTGAGATCATATATATATATATATATATATATATATATATATATATATATATATATATGTGTGTGTGTGTGTGTGTGTGTGATGGCTTTTTTTATTTTTATATAATAATGCAAGTGTTTCTGAGAATCTGCATAATTATCCAATATGATTTATAATAATTTCTATGAATACAATATTTTACTCTATTGACAAAATGAATGTTTGCCACAAGTTTTAATAAGTTTCCCGCCAAAATGTTAAGGGAGACAATCTGGGATGTGGGCTGTCTCATGCACAGTGTCCATGAGCTGCATCAAAAGCTTCAACTCACAGAATTCTCACAGAGAAACTGAAAGCAGTTAGTATAACCTCTGACCTAGTTATCATACTGACACACCACAGATTCAGGAAAAATACTCTATTCATAAAATATGTCAGTTATAATGAATTTAAATGATGTAGTTTCTTGTAGTAAGTAAATGTCTTATTTTAGAAGGCATAGAAAATGAAACATTTATTTAAATGTTTTGAAAATCTGCTTAACAGCAGCATAATAATCTGTGTTAAAAACTTGTGTTCCAAACATATACTTTATTATAATTCATTTAATTCATCTGATTGACAAGCATAAACAATTTTATAATTCTATTCTGGAAGAAATGTCATGTGATATATTTTAAAGCAGTAGGTTAGCATGATTGTAAAATCTGGTTACTAAAATGTGTTTGCTGTGCATTATTTTCTATAAAGCAGACAGATTTATTCTAGGGACAGCAAATAGGATAGTGCTCAACAAGGACATAACTCAGTGAGATCATATATATATATATATATATATATATATATATATATATATATATATATATGTGTGTGTGTGTGTTTGTGTGTGTATGTGTGTGTGTGTATGTGTATGTGTGTGTGTGTGTGTGTGTCTGTGTGTATATGTGTGATGGCTTTTTTTTTTTTTTTAATGCAAGTGTTTCTGAGAATTTGCATAACTATGCAATATGATTTATAATAATTTTTATGAATACAATATTTTACTCTATTGACAATAATGAGTTTAAGTAAATGCTCATATACAAACAATTCAAGATTTTTTTTTGGAAGCTGTTAATAGTATTCACATGACAGAAAATAGATGCATCTTAATATATGTAATGTCTGAATCATATTAGCCAAAGTTTTTGATTTAAATGAATGTTAGAACCTAATTTTCTCTCCTCTTGATTTCTAACATCAAGATTATTTGAATGCTATTTGAATACAAGTGTTATATATTACATAGATCTATATAGTAGTATGAACAGTTTTTAGAAAAAAAAAAAAAAAAAGTTTATTTTAGTTTATATGATGCTGTTTTACCAAATGTGTAGTTTTGTCTTGATAGATAATTGAATTGAAAACTGTTAACCTCAGTTAAATATAACTAGTATTAAATTGATAAGGTGGTAGCTGAGGTACTGCTGCTTAGGGTAGGGGGTTAACTTGAGTAGTAAATACTACTCTAAGTTGGAGTTTTCAACTCCAGGCTGGATGCAAGGTTTAATCCTTACATTATTTTCCCTTGTTCATTGTTATATGTATATAGTTTTGACATCCACAATATATTTTGTACACTCATTGTCACTACAAACAAAATTGAATCCTATACAAAATCCCATAAGAGATTTAATAAATACAGCTATATTTAAAGGTACACCTAAAAGAGGAGATGTAACATTATTTATCTTGTTATTTGTTATTTCGACCATAAGATTCTTGAGTTTTAAAATGCCAAATGACATCTTTAAAAGGAATTTCTTTAAACATTAATGGATTGAATAATCCGTGTAAAAGGGCAAGCCTAATAAGATACATTAATTTACACAAGGCCAATCTAGTCTTCCTGCAAGAAACCCATCTCTTGAAAAAGATATTGATAAACTAGCCACTAATATGTATACAGTATTGGTTAGTTCAGAGCACACTCAGAAAAAAAGGAGTGGCTATTTTATGGAATAAAAGTATGCCCATTCCTAAAACCATTAAGTCTTATCAGGATGACAAAGGAATGTTTTGTATGGTTACAATACAAATTAATGGGAAGACTTGCACTTTAATTAATGTATATTGGATACCTGGAATTGGTATTAATACAGTGAAACATCATATTGATAAGATCATATCATTCTCTATAGGGATATTATTTTAGCTGGTGATTTTAATTGTATACTACATGAAAGTGATACTACCACTATAAGGAAAAGAAGAATTACATCTAATGCAAAACATTTAAATGATTTTGCTAATTCTTATCATTTGAATGATATTAATAATCAGATAGATTCAAAATCATTACCATACACCTTTTTTCTAACAGATACAAAACTTATTCAAAAATAGATAGGGTCTTTATTTCTAACCAGATGGTAACAGATTTAATTAATTCCAAAATCATTTCATGTCCTATATCTGATCATAACTCAATTGTTTTTGAATTCATGATAAAAATACTCATAATGTTCAGATCAAAAGGATACCAGCATACTTAACTCAGCTAAAAGACTATAAAGAATATATACTTTCAGAAGTACAACATTTTCTAGACATAAATAATACTCCTGAAGTCTCCATTGTCTATGTTTGGGATGCCTTAAAATCATATCTATATGGACAAAGTATCAGATGGTATAATAATAAAAGGAAATCTTGGGATAAGGAATTGTTAGATATTCAAAGTAAATTAGACTCTTATAAACATAATAATAAAGAAAATATTATGGACAAGAAAGTTATTGAAGAAATAAACAAACTAAATGAGAAATACAAAGAAATTTTAGCTCATAAAGTTAAAATAACTTTAGAGAATACAAGTTTTTGTCTTATTCAATAAGCCCCTAATACTTACATAGACTTAAAAATAAAACAAAAAGATTGAATAAACAAAACCATATCAAAGAAATCTTTTCTCTAAGGAAAAGAAGAATGTTTCTAGTATACCAGAAATACTGGATGAATTTAGAAATCACTTTCACAAGATTAACCATAACAACATTAACATGGAACCTAAAGATAAAATAAAGGAGTTTATAACCACAAACATGAATAAAAAGCTTAATAAACAACAGATTAAACTATTGGACAAGAGTATTTCATATACAGAAGTTATTCCACAAATAAATAAGCTTAAATCAAACAAAGCACCGGGTAATGATGGTATTATACCAGAGATATATAAAATCCTTTCTAAAACTACATATTCATTAATACATAAGGTTTTTATTTTGGCCCAAACTGAGTTAATAACCCCCCCATCTTGGCAATATACATTTATTTCACCAATTTTAAAACCTAATAAAGATCCAACTAGATGTTCTTCATATCGACCCATCTCATTACTTAATGTTGATTATAAAATGTTTATGAGTATTTTTGCTGATAGATTGAAGACAATCATCCCCGGCATTATAGATATAGATCAGATGGGCTTCATTGTAAATAGAAATACTTTTGATAATATAAGAAGAACTTTAACATTAATTGATTTTGCAAATAGGAAAAAGAAAGATTTAACACTTATTAGTCTTGATATAGGTTCAGCATTTGATTCAGTAAGTTGGGACTATCTGTTTACCTTACTGAAATGCACAAACTTCTCGGATGCATTTGTAAATTTAATTGAGCATTTATACAAATGGCTTATATTAAGGTAGGAACATATGTTTCACAAAAAATACCCATTCTTAAAGGTACAAAGCAAGGATGTCCACTTTCTCCACTATTATTCACTTTAGTAATGGAGCCTTGGGCTAATTTGATTAGAAACAGTACTGACATAGAGGGTTTTGAAATAGATGAAAATACAACATCAAAAATTCAACTTTTGCAGATGATGTTCTAATTACATCAGCAGGATCTAATTCTTCTATGCAGTCTTTATTTGATAAAATGATGAATTTTAAAAGTATTTCTGGTTTAATATTCAATGAAGAAAAAACTAAAATACTACATATATATACACGAAAAAATATTCTCATTAGTGATTTTACTAAATATGTACCCAATTCAGGTCAGATAACTTATTTAGGTATAATACTATCTAAAGATATTAAATCTATTATATATAATAACTATAATACCTGTTTTCTTAATATACAAAATCTTTAATACCTGGAATATGTTTTTTACTATGGAGGAGAGATTTACAATTATTAAAATGATAATATTCCCCAAGATTTTATACTTAATACAATCAATAATACTTTCACCTACAAAAATAATTATCAAGAAACTGAATACACTAATGTTAAATTTCTTATGGGCACCTAATAGACCTAGGATTGCATTAAAGAAACATACTAATAGCTGGTCTCAAGGGGGTATTTCTTTTCCAGACTTTAATTTATATATTATCTCCTCTATTCTAAAAGTTATTACTTTATTAATAGATCAGTCATATATCGCAAAATGGAAAGATTATTGGGAGCTAATTAGTATGCACTTCATGAAAATCTCCTTAACACATAAAAATATGATTGTAAATAACTCCAAGTTGTGGTTGCTAAAGGAATTTTGTACTTCACCTATTACGCCTAAACATATGGTTTGTTACCCATTAAATATTATTATTAGTTATCGTAACTTTATATTCGTGCACCCTAAGTATAGGGAATGGAATTTTATTGTATTCCTTATAATGTATACTCAGGGTATGCTTATGTCATCTACTTCTGAAGGAGCTCATTTAGATATAGATAATGATCTAAAGTACTGGTATCAGCTGATATCTGATAATAAAGTTAAAAATCTAGATTTCTTAAAACAAGAATTTGATCTAAGAGAAACTTGCTGGTTAGAGGTTCAGATCTTTAGACAACATCTCATTGATAGAATAGATCTAATGTCTATAACAGTTAAAGAATCTATTCCAAAACTGATTGATTACTTGATATTAAATTTACAGCATAAAGTTTCTGATAAAGGTAAACTTTCATATATACATAAAATTATCAGACAAGAAACTTTTTACAGTGTAGATTCATACTGGAATTATTTCACCTCTATTAATGGGGACCCACCAACTCAACAAGATAAACAATATATATTGGAATCTGCTTATAGAACTACATCTTCCATTGTCTGGAGACTTTATACATGGAAATTTTTACATAGATCTTGTTATACACATTTGATGATGAATAAAATAAATAATAAAGATAATTTATGTAAGAGATGTAATGTAGAAATTAATGCTGACTGGGCTCATATGTTTTATGACTGTATGAAGTTGAAAGAATACTGGAAGTCAATTAATGAATTTTTGCAGGCTCTTTTTACAGATAATTTCATTATTTCTAAGTCTCTTATATTATTCAACACACCTGTACCTCAATGTGTTAAAAAGATTAAGCTTCCCTTGTTATGGTCTATCCTAGCAGTGGCCAGGAAAATAATAACTAGAAATTGGATTTCAGATACACCTCCTTTGTTCAATGAATTTAAAAATGTTATGAATATAATGTGCCGTATGGAAATAAGCACAATTAGAATGAGAACAACTAGAAAAACATCATATTATATTGTATGGGATAATTTACAAAATTTGTTAAAAAAATTCTAATTTCAATAGCACGGTATTTTAGTTTAATTAATTGATCTGATTGTAGTGGATGTCTTTGTAAATACTTTAGTTGTTTTGTTGAATATTATAATAATACCTATTTTTAATTACTTGTATAAAATTGTTATGATATTTCTCTTATATGTTAAAACAATAAACCTGTTTTGAAAAAAAAAAAAAAATATGGCAGACAAGCCATCAGGATTCAAGAAATGTGATAAATGCAGACATTAAATTCTGTTGTCCGACTCGCATGTTCTTTGTGTTTATTGCTTGGGTCCAGAGCACTTACAGGCCTCATGTTCCATTTTAGGTCATTTAACACAAGAGCTCTCATTGACAGAAGAAATAAATTGATCCTCAAAGGCCATCTTCTGCCAGCCTTTGGAGAGTCACTATCTGCAGGTCACTTCTCTAGGCATGACAAAAAGGAGGCAGAAAAGAGGCCTTCAGAGCCTCCTACCTCTTCTCAGTCTTCTTGGAATCCTACATCGGAGCTGAAGAAGATGACTCGGGAAGCTTTGAATCTGACATAGAAACACTTGGATCCAACAGCTTCAGATACCAGATCTGTTTCTTTGGATCCGACAAATTCTGTCAAACTTCTACCAAGGCCAAGGTATGTATCCTCCATTGACCCAGTTTCTTCTAGGCTCCTGTCACCCTTCCTGGATAGATGCAAATCTCTCTCTATTGCCTCTTCCCATTCATCCAGAAGTCTCACTGAAGCAAATGTGGAAAGAATGATGAGAAAGTTTCTCTCAACACAAATTCAGATGGGAGTTCTCTCGGTTCCTACTCTAATGGATCTGGAGACCTCTTTATGTACAGCCCCACAAATTCTGTCTTCTTCTCTGATCCATCCTTTGGTTTTGGAGCCCTTGGATCTGAGGCTCCTGGAGTTGTCTGTTTTGGATCCAAACAGGGTTATTTATTTGGATCTGATATCTTCTCTGAGAGCACCTGCTTCAGTGCTTTTTGAGCCAGATGGCTGTAGACCCAAAGCTTTGTTGTCGAGTCCAAGGAGTTAGGGTTGACTCCAGAATTGTTGGAGCCATCTCTGCCTCTCAGAGCCTTGGCATTCAATAGCTTGGCTCCAGTTTCTGCCTCAGGAGAGGTGTCTTCTAGTCAAAGGGAACCATTGGTCCAGAGGCCCGGCTTCTCCATACCAACTGTTTCTTTCTCCCCGTGACATTCTGCCAGAGTGTTCTCTTCTAGAGAACAGATGGTTCCTCTCCCCTCGGATCTTCCTTCTGTCTCTCAGATGTCTTTGTGTCATGAGCCTCACCATTCTACTCCACAGGGGCAGCCAGCCAAGAGTCTCCAGGTGGCCCCTCAGGGCAAAGTTATCTCTTCCAATATTTCTCCTGAACATTCCATCGAAGAAGTCCCTAGGAAGAAGAAGTGCAAGATGAGATACTTGGACTCCCCTAGGAGTCAGTCGCTGAAGATACAGATTTCAGTGGGGGAGAAGGGTCCCCAAGGTCTCCACCCAATGATGTCTCCTTTGGAGACATTTTAGAAATCCTGGAACAGTGGGGTGGTTGTTCCCCCCACAACCTTTCTCAAGAGGAATCTGTATTCCTGGAGGCTTTTGTTTCTGGCCCATCTACTTTCCGGTGACTCTGCCCGCTGATGAGGTCATTGATTTGATCTCTCAGCAGATGTGGAGGGGACCAGATGCTGTAGAGCTGATCCCATAGAGACCAGACAGGATCTTGGCTCCGCCTAAGCAATAGGAGTTTGGGAGCAAAGGAGTAAAGACAGATGCTATGGTCATGGCTGCTGCTATCAAAAAAGAACCCACAGAGCAGAGTTCTTTTGTTCATCCCCCTAACAGGGAATCCAGGGCAATGGACAAATTTGGGAAATGAGTGTATGCATTAGCGACTTTTACTCTCAGATGTCTCACTTACTTGGCACACTTCACCAGATTACAGAGGGATTTGATCAAGGAGCTCTCAAACACCCTGTCAGGGACTAGTACTGCAGAGGCAGAGTCTAATATTGCTTCACAGTTGGCCACCCTTCAGTCCATTTCACATTCATCCATGAGACTCAATTTCTCATGTAGCTGAAGGAGCCTCACAATTCAGGCATAGATATTCCTGGATGCATCTGTGTGATTTCACAGAGCCCTTCAAGTCATCCTTTATCAATGCTCCTTTTGATGGAAGTTCATTGTTTAGCCCCAAGGTTAAGGACACACTTTCCAGATGTAAGAAAGTTGGAAAGACATCTACTGATGGTGTATGTTTTTTGACTCCTCAGAGAACCTTTTCCAGGAATCTGCAGGGTGGTCGAAAGCTGTGCTCCGCAAAGTCCCAGAGTCTTTTCCATGACACACGTGGAGAAAGTTCTCCCCAAGGCAGAGGTGGAACTCCAACAGATGACGATGCCCACAAGACAGAGGTGGCTCACAGAACCAGGGCTTCAGAGATTCTTTCTCTGACAGACTGTACCAGTGCTCCTGAAAGGAGGCCCCATTGTCCAACCCTGGAAGCAGTCGGGGGTCATTTATCCCTGCACCAGAGAGCCTCACTAGATTTAACGAAAGATACTTTGGTATAGAAGATCATTTCCATAGGCTATATCACTCCCTTTTCACATCCACCACCATTACAAAACAGAATTCCCACGTTCCACCCAGTCAGAGGAAAGCGGCTTTAGAAATTCAAAAGCTGTTAGAAAGAAAGAGTCATCCCAAAGGTTTCCCCATGCCAGAAAGAATCCGGAACATACTCAAGATTCTTTTTAGTGCCAGAGAAAACAGGGAACTGGAGATCAGTCTTGTATCTCCATGCTCTGAACAAGTCAGTTCAGCAGTCCAAGTTCTGGATGGACACTGTTCAGTCCATTTTGCCTTTCCTACACAAAGATGACTGGATGTGCTCAATAGATCTCCAGGATGTGAACTATCACATAAAAATGAACAGACGGTCCAGGAGATATCTTCACTTCTGGCTGGGAGCCAGTCACTATCAGTTCAGAGCACTGGCCTATGGTCTCACCACAGCGCCCAGGGTGTTTACCAAAAGTATGTCAGTGGTAGCAGCTTACTTCAGACTGCAGGGATTCTAAGTGTTTCCATACCTAGAAGACTGGCTCCTTGCCACCAAGAATAAGCATCTACTGACATCAGCTCAAGACTATGTACTCCAAAATTGTTCCAATCTGGGCATTACAGTCAACCACAAAAAATCTTAGCTTCAACCTTCTCCATCTCTAGAATTCATAGGGGCCAATTTCAGCACAATATCAGTGATAGCCTCTCTGCCCTTCCTGAGGGTTCAAACCATACATTTCCAATTCAGCAGAATAATTCAGAGTTCATCAATGCCAGCCGCCAAGTCTTACAGTCTCTAGGGTCCATATCAGCAGCAACAGTTCTGCTCCCACTTGCAAGGCACCGCATGAGAATTCTGCAATGGACATTGGCAACCCAGTAGTCCATCCTGCATCAACCCTTGTCCATGAAGATCAGCTTAACTCAGGCCTGCAAACAGTATCTCTGGTGGTGGATTCACTTGGATCAACTTTTACAGTGTTGTCCTTTCATCCTCCCTCAGCCTAAGGCCATAGTGACCATGGACACTTCCCAGATTGGGAGGGGGAGCATTTCTTGGGGAAGACTGTTCAAGGCACGCAGTCCCCCGAAGAGACTAACTTGAATGTCAGTGTGCTGGAGATGAGAGCAGTACTCCTAGCTTTGCAGGTGTTCCAAGACTCTCTCCCTTTGGGCACTATTGTGATCATCCAGACAATATATTCATTGTATGGTACATCACAGATAGGGAGGGACCAGATTTTACCCCTTGTGTTGAGAAGCCCTGAGAGTGTGGTGATGGGCGATAATCTTTAAATAATTTTCTGATGGCAATGCATATACCGGGAAAATCCAGCATAATGACAGACAAGTTGAGCAGGTCCATCTTATTACCGCACAAGTGGTATCTCAACACAAAAGTGGCAAAACTGATTTTCTGCCAATGGGGCCAGCAGTGATGTGACCTTTTTGCATCCCCCCTGAACAAGTGCAGCAGGCTCTTCACCCTAATCCCTCCACCAAGGGAGTTACAGAGAGATGCTATATTTCACGACTGGCCTCAAGGTCTCCTCTGTGCTTATCCTCCAACCCCCTTCATTCCCAAAGTCCTACAGAAAGCAACTCATTTGAAGAGCAAAGTAATCCTAATTGCTCCTTATTGGCCTCAACAGATTTGGTTTCCTCTTCTTTTGGCCTCATCTAGTTTGCCAGCCTTAGATTCTGGTTCCAATTTCGGATCTTCTGTTGCACCTGACAAACATGACTCACCCGGATATTGTGGGCCTCAAGTTAACCACATGGCTTCTCCAATTTCATTTATGGTCATACAATCAAAACTCTCTTTCCCAGTTTGCCACATTCTTTTATCTTCCCACAAGGCTTCTACCAGAATAATTTACTAGAGATAATACTTAAAACCACAGTTAAACCATAAGACAAGCCTAAAAGCAGCTCTTCTTTAGAAATAAATTACGCAAAAAAATACTTGAGCTTAAATATTTGAAATAAAATCATGTTAACCAATCACAGTAAACATACAACTTAAAATTCATCCAATGTTAAATGCCACTTTATTTAACCCTTTAACTCCTAAACTCCTATAGCCAGCCTACGGTCCTTCAGAAAACATTTAATATTTGTGGTGTCATTTAAACCTGATGGTTTGTCTGCCTCTAATCATACTTGACATTCAGTTTCTCTTTGTTCTACCTGATTTTTATAATTTCCTTCCCTTAAATCATAAGGTAAGTGTTCTACCACTGCAAAGAGAAACATCTTATAATTATTGCAACTAACGGTATGTTTATATAGGGCATTATTTTCATTCGTTTTAATGTCATAAAGATGCTCTTTTATCCTAGTGCCCAACTTCCTGGTGCTCATTCCTGTGTAGTAACTAGGCCTGCTTAAACACAAAGCTGTGTATACTATCCCTTTTGTCTGGGAAGTATATCTTCCAGTTATTAGATATAATGTTTCTGATGTCAGTACTATCTACAGACATTTCTGTGGTGTATCTAGCCCTAGTTGTTTCCTCTGTAGAATTTCCCTTGTCTTTCAGCTTTCCTTCTATGGTTAAGAATCAGCTAGCCACGATTTCCAATTTCCATGTTGGACTAGATAATTCCTCTCTAGCTTTGTCTCTTCTCTGTAACGGGGACCTTACCATAATGTTACAGGCCTTAACTCAGAGACCTTTTGAGCCTGCAGCTACATGTGAGTTGCGATATCTGACTTGGAAAACTATTTTTCTCATAGCCATCACTTCGGCTAGAAGAGTATCAGAGTTGCAAGCCTTATCTTCTAAGTCTGTCTAGTTGGTCTTTCACAAGGATAGACCTTCCTTCCTAAGGTGGTGTCAGGATCAAACACCAGTGAAGCAATTAATCTTCCTGTGTTCTTCCCAAATTTCTCTAACAAAGGCGAATGCATATTACATTTAGCGGATGTGCACAGATCTGACAAATGTAGGAAATCTAATCAGCTATTTGTATTATTTTCAGACACGAAATTGGGCCACCCATTATCAAAGGTGACTTTGTCAAGATAGATGACTGTATCTGCTTTGTTTATAACAAACTCAGATCTGTTCTTACTAAACCTTTGAAAGCCCATTCAACCAGGTCCATGGTGACTTCATCAACCTTCCTGTCTAGAACTTCCATGGACAATATTTGTGTGGCTGCAACTTGGGCTAATACTGATACCTTTATTACTCATTACAAAGTCCATCTGGTCTTGAGGGGAAGAGAAGCTTTTGTCTCTACAGTACTCAGAAATATCCATCCTTAGTCCACCCAGGATTCAGGTAGCTGGGGACTCTGTCCCATATGTTGAGGAAGAATGAAAATTGTCAATATCAGGTAAAGAAGTTATGTGCTCACCATAACTTTCCATCTGTGTTGTCCTTTTTCATTCTTCCTCAACTCCCCTCCCTTCAGCCCCCTACCACTTTTGTCTTGAGGACTTCTGGAAGAAAAGGAAAGTATTACAGGAAATCAAGTTCCTTCTATTTTTTTGAGGTCTAGATAGTGACGTTCCATTTTTATTGCTTAACTTTATTCTGTCACACATAATAAGCTGCAAACAAAATCTGTGGAATGAGGGTGACTGTTGCTTTGTGAGTAAGGGAGAAGCTCAAGAGCTTGTAGTATTCAAGAGGTATGAAACAGTGACTGAGTCAGATCCGAACCCATATGTTGAGGAAGAATGAAAATAGACAACACAGATGGAACGTGAAAGTGAGTGCATAACTTTTTTATTTTACTTTTGGGGGCTGATGAAAGTGTTTAAAGTGCATTTTACTGTGTGTTTTTCTTGCAAAAAAAGTTAATTTTTTGCTACTTTACTGTTTTACCAAGTATTGCTGCCACATTTCGATGGGAAACAAGCACCATTTTCAGCTTGTCCGTGGAATAAAGTACCAGTCTCTCAGTTGGACCTTCTTCCAGGTATAAAAAGAAAAAGTTTGTTAAGCAGTCTTTGCCACCACAGCAGATTGGTAATTTGCCTCAGATGCAGATGGGTGACTCTCCTGTTTCTCAAATCACTCATCTTTTTCGTTGGATTCCTCTGGTGTTGTCCATAGAGCCACCATGGACTGGGAGTTAGCCACATTCTCTGCTGCATTTGGGATCCTCTTGGGCTAGGGAGACGCTAAGTAGACCCACTCTTATAGGTCATGGGAGAAAGGGCAAGGAATGTGCCTCTGCTTATCCAGAATGTTATGCTTTTCCTTGGAGAAGTTATTGCTGGCAATAGTGGGTGTGTGTTTTCGCAAATTCCTGTCAAAAAGAGACAGAAAATTAAACATGTATCATGTTATGTTTCGTCCCTCAACTATTGAATCTCAAATCCAACCTTAGATCTGACTCAGCTGCATTTACTAGACTCTCAATTCCAACTCTCGAACTCCACCCTCTGCCAGTAATGCTCCTGTCAACCTGCTACATCTCAGATATCATTTGCCACCATATTGCTACAGATGCTGATCCTTCTCAAAGAGCTTTTTGGGGGTCATATTTTTTGTGAGTTCAGTTTTCATCACTTTTTTCTCAAACTTCTTTTTTCTCTTCACTTACTTCCCTTACCTAGACCTAGATATTCAAGTTTTCTGCAGTGTTAGGTTCAACTACTATTATCTTTTCTTTTTCAGTTCTACCTAAGGTAGCTGTCAGTACCCCTACTGGTACCCTTCCTTCTCTTCCCTACTTTTACTACTCTCTAGAGGGAAATTCTCTTTCCCTGCCATTGTTGGTAGTTAATAATTAAAAAAAAGATCTTTTCTTTTTTCTTCTTCATAATGTCAGAAAAAATTATGAATTTTAAGAAATGCACTTCCTGTGGGCAAAAGATCCCTAAATCTGTTGCCCACAGGGAGTGTGTCTGTTGCGTGAGAGCTTCACAGTTAAATACAGACTGCTCAATCTGGGCAGCTTGTAATTCCAGGGCCCTTAGCGACTGTCAGAACAAATTAGTTCTGAAGAGCTTGCTGCCATCTTCTTTGTCTTCTTCTGCTCCAGGGGCTTAAACCCCCGCAAAGTCATCCAAAGCCTCTTTGGAGGTGAAAGAATCAAGAAAGCAGTCTCCAACCCTTTCTCCTAAGTCAGCTCCTTCACTGGAGTCTCCTTATAAAATTCAAAAGAATTTGGATCTGACTCCCTTGGATCCAATGCGAAAACAGTTGGCTCTGACATCCTCAGACCAGACATCTCTTACTAAGTCTTCAAGGACCTGCTCCCTAGAGTTCTCGGTGGAGCCTGTTTCTTCTCATCTCAATTCTCCTTTCCTTTAGGATACCCTGAGGAGATAGGATCTCAACCCCAGTCTAACACTTCCGTCATCATGTCCTCCAGAAGCCTTTCAGAAACCAAAGTGGATAGGATGATGAGGATTTCCTGAGAGCTCAGATTCAGATGGGGTTATCCTGTCTCTGTCTCCCATTGGATCCATGAACCTACCTTCTATTTCCCATGATGTGATTTCTCCTTCTTTGATCCACTCGGTGATTTCAGAGCCTTAGAATCCAAGAAATCCAAGAGTGTCAGTGTGGAATCCAAAGGCAACTAAATCTTCAACTTTGACAACTTCCCTGACATGTTCAGTGTCAGTTTCCTTGGACAAGGATAAGTCTCAGAGCTTAAGCATTAGCACCAGGTCCTGGGGGATAGGTTCTACTTTGAGGTTGTTGGAGCCATCCCTTCCCCTTGGAGCTTTAGCATTGGACAGCTTGGGACCGATTCCCCTACGAGGCATAGACCTGGTCAGGGTCAGAGCAAGTTAGCATCTGGAGTTTCCAACTACAGCTTTTCATGGTCCTTCTGCATTCAAGGTGGTGAAGAGGGTCTCCTCTCCTCTGAGAGATTTGACTACTGCTTCCTGTTCAGGTCCTACAGCCCTGCCTATGCTTTATCCGAAGCATATGCTTACTCCCATTGTTACTTATGTTAAGAAGGAATGGGGTCATAAGTACCCACCTTTGTTGGGGAAACCATTCACACCTTTAAAGAAAGACGATTATAACAATAGGAATGTTTCTGTGATTCTGTTCAGCCCCTACACTAACTTAAAGAAATTTTACACAAACATTGGAATCTTTTAACTATATCGGACGAAGTTGATGAAGTAGTTGGCACTTTCCCTAAATGTGTTTTTAAAACATCTCACAACTTAAAAAAATATGTTGGAGAGCATTAAGGACAACAAGAAGGTGGTGAATAAAAATAAAGGAACAACAAAATGTGGCACATGCAACCAATGTAAAAATATAAATGAAGCTAAAGTCATAAAGTTGAACAACATTACTAGGACTTACTTGTATAGCTTGGTAGGTAATTGTAATAACTCTCGGGTTGTTTATGTTGCCACATGCACCTCATACGATGCATATTACATTGGGAAGACTGAGAGAAAGTTCAAAACAAGAATCTATGAGCATTTATATAAAATTAAAATACAAGACACTAATAATGCCCTAAGCAAACATATTTTAGATAGAGGGCAAGAGCATTCTTTTCTCTTTAGTATTATCAATCATATTGACTCCACAGTTTATGGAGGTAATTGGAAAACTTTTTTGGCCCTGTTAGAAAGTAAGTGGCAAATGTTATGTGATGCCACAACGTGCCCAGGATTAAATGATTACATTAGTATGAAACCTTTTTTACTTTTAGATTAATTAATGTTTTTACAAGATGTATTTTTTTACACATTTTTTATACATTTATTACATTAATTTGTAGTTTTATTCAGTATTGATTTTAGATGATACTTGTGTAGGTTGGTGGTCTTACTTTTATTACTTCTTTTATTATTTTAAGTATTAATTAATATATCGATACCAACAGGAATGTTCATCAAATACAATTAGATACATTTTAGTATATGTTAATACATTTACATCATCTCCTTTGTTTTCACTACATTTTCATACAATAAGGTCTTTAATTAGACAGTTTACATCACTTGAGTATGTATATGGATTGTACACTATCAAATTATTATTTTATTTTGTACATATTATATATATATTTTTACACAAGTTTTTTATTATTTTTCAGTCAACATATGTATTTTTCAGTATATATTCTGCAGAATTAATTTTAAATAGACGTGCTGTGTATTAATGTGATTTTATAAGGTAGCACTTGATTTTTGGCACCAAAATTGCTTTAAAAGTAGAGTATAAGCGCTTTGGTATTGGTTCTGATTAAATATGCTTTTCATGCAGATGAAAGCGCTTAACCTGACATTTTGCCTTGGAGATTTGTTTTTGTTTTATTGTTTTTTGTGGAGCTCCGTTATCGTACATTAAATCTTTTGGTTGTGAATTACTCCTGTCCGAGCAGTGGTTCTTTTGGATTTCAGCTTTGGATTCGTTATTTGGTTGAGTTACTTTTCGTAGCGTTGTGTGTTGCTATTTCCCATGATGTGATTTCTCCTTCTTTGATCCACTCGGTGATTTCAGAGCCTTAGAATCCGAGAAATCCAAGTGTGTCAGTGTGGAATCCAAAGGCAACTAAATCTTCAACTTTGACAACTTCCCTGACATGTTCAGTGTCAGTTTCTTTGGACAAGGATAAGTCTCAGAGCTTAAGCATCAGCACCAGATCCTGGGGGCTAGGTTCTACTTTGAGGTTGTTGGAGCCATCCCTTCCCCTTGGAGCTTTAGCATTGGACAGCTTGGGACCGATTCCCCTACGAGGCATAGACCTGGTCAGGGTCAGAGCAAGTTAGCATCTGGAGTTTCCAACTACAGCTTTTCATGGTCCTTCTGCATTCAAGGTGGTGAAGAGGGTCTCCTCTCCTCTGAGAGATTTGACTACTGCTTCCTGTTCAGGTCCTGCAGCCCTGCCTCCTTCAGGTCTGAGCTCTGATCCTCTAAAGCCTATCACACAGGAACAGCTGGCCCTATCGAGTGTCAAGATGTTCTCCCACAAGAACTTTCCCCTCTTCAGATACATCTTCAGAACATCCCAATGAGGAGGCTTCCCATAAGAGAACATGCAAGAGAAGACACAGAGACTTCCCCTCAGGAGTCTCTCACCAAAGACACAGACTTTGATGAAGGGGAGGGGTTCCCCATATCTCCACCGGATGGCATCTCCTTCAGAGGCATCTTATAAATTCTCAAACAAAAAGGTGAATGGTCCTCAGATACCTCCTCCAGGGGGAGTCTGTCTTCCTGAAAGCTTTTGAGTCTGGACCATCTACATTTTGGGTGATTCCTCCTGTCAGTGAACTTATAGATCTAGTCTCTCTGTGGCCGTGGAAGGAAACGTATACTGTAGAATCCATTCCCTGTTGTGATAAGTTTCTTGCTTCCCTAAGGACAGGCCACACTAGAGCAAGGGAGGTCCTGTGGATGCCACAAAGAAAGAACTGGCAGAGCAGAGCTCCTCTGTCCATCCCCCCTAAAAGAGAGTCCAGGGCATTAGACAGATTAGGGAAACGAGATTTTGCCTCAGCGATTTTGTCTTACGATCTCTGAATTACTTGGCACATTTTGCTAGGCTATAGAGGGATTTGACTAAAGAGCTTTTCAAATGGCTCTCCCAAGTCCATGGTCTATGGGGAACTACTGGAAGTCCTTTTCCCAACTGGCCACTCTTCCCTCCATCTCTATTGTGTCCATGAGGCTAATTTACTATACTACTGAGATACTAGCAATACTGGCATAGGTGGTTGGTTCTGGCTTAGCAATTAGGAGGCATTCTTGGATGTGCTTGTGTGACTTTGCGGAGCCTTTCAAGTCTTTATTCATCAGTGCTTCTTTTGATGGGTTGTCTTTGTTTGGCCCTCCTGTTAAGAAAATGCTTTCCCGGAGTGAACAGGATGGAAAGACCTTGTCTGCCGTAGGGATATACTTTTCTGCTCCTAATAATAAGGAGGTAAGAAAATGTGGATCTGTAAATTCCAGAGTCCTTTCAAGATTCAGGTGGAGATATCTTGAGTTAGAGGGGGGAGTAGTAATGGAGGACACTGTCAGGAGAGGCCTACACAACCAGGGTTGCTGAATTTCTTATTTGGATAAACCTTTTCAACACTCCTGAAAGGTTGCCTTAAGGTCAGTGGCAGCATTCATAAACATAGTTACTGTAGCCTGTTTTTCTATGTGCATTCTTCATTGGACTGTAGCTGTTCATTGGTCAATACTTCGCAGTACCCTGTCCTTACCAATCAAACTCACTCAAGTATGCAAAGACCATCTACACTAGTGGATTCAGTTGGATGAATTTTTCCAAGGCTGCTGTCTTGTACTTCCAACCCCAATAGCCATGGTAACCATGGATGCCTCTCAGTTGGGGTGGGAGGACATTTTTTGTGATGGACAGATCAAGGCACATGGTCCACACAAAAGACCAATTCACACAGTAATGTCATACAGTTGACAGCAGTCCTCTGATTGAGATTCAAACTGACAAAACAACATGTCTGTGGTTTGGTACATCAGCAAACAGTGGGGAACCCAGTTTCATCCCCTTTGTCGAGTGGCAGTGAGAGTGTGGCAGTGGGTGATCTCCTCTAGCCACTTTCTTATGGCAACACACATTCCGGGGAAATTCAACATGCTAGCAGAGAAACTCAGCAGGTTCATTCTATTGCCTCATTGAGTGGTCTCTCAGTCAGTCAGTAGTGGAGAGAATTTTCCATTGATGGGATCAACCTTGCCGTGATCTCTTTGCATCTCCCCAAAACAACAGATGTGACGGGTTCTTTGCCCTAATCCCCCCTCCTGGGAAAGTCACAGAGAGATGCTGTAGTCCACGTTTGGCCCTCTGGTCTCCTTTATGCTTATCCCCCAATACCTCTAATTCCCAAATTCTTACAGAAGGCACTAATGTTGGAGTACGGTTATCCTCATTCCCCTTTTTTGGCTTCGATAAGTGTGGTTCCCCCTTCCTTTGGTCTCACCTTTACTATCCACCATGGATACTGGGATAGATCATCTGGATATTACAGGGCTTAAGTTGACTGCATGTTTGTTCCAATTCCACAGATAAGTTAGACAGCCCAGGCTTTCCTCACCAGTCTGGTAGATACTTCTATCTTCCCACAAGGCATTTATGAGGAAAATCTGCAAAACTAAGTGGAAAAGATTCTCCAGTTGGGCTCTGCAGAGAGAATTTGACCCCTTTACTTCTCGTGGCTACTTCTTCTGCTGGCCTAGAGTTTGTAGAATCAGTTTTTCAAGATGGAGATAGTTTTTCTGCTGTCAAATTACAGTTGGCAGCCATATCTAATTTTCATTCAGGCAAAAATGCTTCCTCTGTGCAAGGCTTAGGCCCCCAGTGAGAGACTACTCATCCCTGGGATTTGATAGTCGGGCTGCAAGGGTTATCTCAGAAACCATTTGAACTATCTGCTAAACCTGATTTAAAAATTTTATCTTGGAAAGCTAATAACCAGAAAATAAATGCTGGTAGGCACCAGAAAAACTAAACCAACAAAATAAAAATAAGGCACCTCAGCGAAAACACACCAAGAAGCTCCATACCAGTACAATAATTGAAGCAACAATGCTTTTGCAACATCAGAACTTCTGATGAAGTCCCATTATGTTTTATGAGGGATAAAAGTGCTTAATGCTTGTATTTTAATAAATGTTTTTTAAGGGCTTTGGACTTGTTGCTTCAATTATCTTATGGGTATTGAGCTTCTTGGTGTGTTTTCACTGAGGTGCCTTATTATTATCTTGGAAAACTGCCTTTCTTGTGGCCATTATGTCTGAAAGACAAGTTTCTGAATTCCAGTCTCTCTCTTCCAAATCTCCTTATCTTATTTCTCACAAAGACAGGGTTACCTTATGTACCAACCCATCTTTTTTTGCCTAAAGTAGGCTCCAAAACAAATATTAATCAAGCCATTAATTTGCCTTGTTTTTTCCCAACTGTGCTAACATAAGAAACTATGTTTTATTTCCACAGAAGGAAATATTTCAGAAAGTCAGAGCAATTGTTTGTCTCTTTCTCCCCAAACAAATTGGGTAAACCAGTTTATAAAGTTACCTTAGCCAGATGGCTTACAGACTGCATATTCTTTGTTTACAGTCAATGAGGTTTTACCTTACCCAGACCCCCTAAATCACACTCCATTAGTTCCATGGCTACATCATCAACCATTGGTCAAGATCATTTATTGATGACATCCATCTGTGCAGCAGCTACTTAGAAATTGGACTTGACTTCCAGGAGCAGAGTTGCCTTTGGTTGTACAGTACGCCAAAATATCCTTCAGTGTGGGCCACCCAAGGTCCATGTAGCTGGGGACTCTGTCCCAAATGTTGTGGAATGAATGAAAAGGACAACATAAGATATTAGTAATGTACTCACCATAACTTTGCACCCATGTTGCCAATTTTCATTCCTCCTCAACTCCCCACCCTCCATCCCCCTTCCTATTATTATCTGGAGTGGCTTTATGGTTATTGTGGAACCTGTATTCCAGGTTTGAGCCCTAGTTCTACTAATTCTAGTCTTACTTTTGTCTTATCCTACAGTTATTTTTTCCCATGGCTTATCAGGCAGCAAACTTGATCTGAAGTATAGCAGGCTGACAAGGGGATTATGGGTAGAGGGAGGATCTCAAGAGTTGGATCCGAGAGTCTAATAGAAGCAGCCGAGTCAGATCAGAGGTTGGATCCAAGACCCAGTAGTTGAGGAAGAATGAAAATGGACAACACAAATGCATAGTCATAGTGAGTATATAACTTTAATTTCTCCTGTGTCAGTTATTCTCGACTCAGATAATTTACTGGGGTTGGCTCAGGGTGCTGTGCAGGCTATTGACCACTTTTTAAGGCAGTTTCTGGTGAAAGGAAAATGGATTCCTCTTTCCCTGAAGAGGTTCAAGAAATAGAATCTGTAGGGGCTTTTGAAGGGCCAGATGTATATTTTTCTCCTCATGTTTCTGATTAAAATTGTGATGAGTGTGTGGTATATGATTCTTCATGTGAGGGGAGTTTGTTTCTCTGACACTATTTTCAGGATAAATCATTTTCAGTAGAATATTGAAAGGTCTTTGTCCCTAAGAAAATATGATTTGTTACAACTGGGATTTCTACAACCTTCTCCTGTCTCTCCAGTTTGGTCAGCCTGTGAGGATATCTTTGTCACAACCTACAATTTTCCTGACAACCAGCCTGCTGTCCTTAAAAGTCAGACAGGTTGCATGAAGTTCATCAGTCTTTTATGTTTTTATACATCAATCCCAGACCTGACCCAGCAGCTGCCTGTAGCTCTAGTAAATCCAGCTGCTGCAAAGCATTTTGGTAATTCCAATCCCTGACCTTCTGACATGAATGTAAAAGGTTTTAATAAGTTTGGAGTAAAGCGTATTATTCTGCAACTCTGATTTTTAGAATTTTAAACTGTTAGGTTCATATGTTGAAGTGTATTCTGACTAATTGTGAATGCATGAGAAATGTTTTGGCATCAGTTTTCTCTTTGAGTCAAAAGCTGCATTGTGTTATTTAATTTCTTCTATTTCTCAATTCACAACTTATTGTTTAAAATGTGTTTGTGTCTCTATAGATACTACATCCAGTGTGACTTATGACTAGTGCTTTGTTTTATTTTTCTGGATTAATTTTTATTTTTTTTTAGTAAGAATGCTTTGTGAGGGCATTCAGGTTATGGCAAATGTTTGGACAGGTGCAGGGGACATTATACTCTGTGATTGGCCTCTTGAGTGCAGAATACAGTGGGCTAATCAGATGTCCGGACCTGGACACCATACCGTTTATAATAAGTTGTGCAACAAAAAAAATGCTTTCTTACAATAGAGGATACATGGTGATTAAATAACAGTTTGTTGTCTATTTAGGTTCCTAGATCCCTAATACTGGAATAATTTTCATGGGTGTGTTGTCAGTGTGATATTTATAAGGGACTTCTTGCTTGGTGAATGATACTATTATACATTGAGAGGCTAAGCCTCAATGCTCTCAGGTGTTGAGACTATACTAGTTACCCCTTGTAAGAAGATTATTTCCACATACCCCGGACACGAATTTATGGTTGCCCATCCGATCATCAGATCAAGTTTTGAAAGCAAATAAGATGTTATTTTGTTTGACTTGAAGAGAGACCTTGTTCCAATGGCAGGGAATGCAGCCAGTTATGAAAATCTCACTCTAGCAGGTGTTGTTGATCTTTTGATGGTGTTTGAGATCTTTGGCCAGAGTGCTAGAGACACCATTCATTCTTTGACAGTGATGGGAACTTTCATTGCTTAAAAGGCTAAACAGAGATCATCCATTAGGAGTCTGTACAAACCAGTACAGGTGGATAGGACTTTTAGTCTTTTGTAGTAATGTAGATTGTGTAACTCAAAAATCTTCTTCGTCAGAAGTACTACTTGGGATATTTCAGGTTGGTCAAGGTAATTTGTAATGTACAGTCCAAAAGTTGATAGTTTTCAAGGCAAAGTCTTATAAGGGAAGAGTGTAGAGGGACCAAAATGGTATCAAATCCAGAGAACATGTGTCTAAAGATCAAACTAAGCAGGGTGGAAAGACTTTCTAACCACAATTGAGACATGTTAATCGAAAAAGGATCATTATCAGTATGGCAACCAATGTTCCAGATAATTGTATCTGTTTTGGGAGGGGTACCATCATTATGGTAAGATGAGTTGTGATTTCTTTCTCAAAGGTAATGATACTGTATTTTTTATCATTTAAGATGAGCCTGTGACTGATACAGCAGGTGCTGATGTGGTCCAGGCCTTGTTATAATGAGTGTCTGAGTGGGATTTACAGTTGCACCCAATTTGCAATCAACAACAGAATAGGTTAGACATAGTTATTTGACATTTGCTTCCACTTCTGAGAAGCAGATGCCAAAGAGCAGGGGGCCTATGACATAGCCCTGTAGAACATTGCTGGTGACATTCTTCTGGCTAGAGAATACACCTAAAGTGGGTATTCTGTTGCACAGGCAATTGGCTATCCAGTAGACTATGTATGAGTCTCTTTTAAGTGTTGCATATTTATTTGTGATGCAGCATATGTGATGGTGTATGAGTCCTTGGTAAGCTCAAGTTAAACAGTATGGACTGTTAGGGCCCCTGTTCAGGGTTTCAGGGACCTTTCTGAAGAAATCAAATAGATTTTGAAGGCACAACCTACCTTTTACCAGTACAGCATGGTTTGGGTCCAGGTTTTGCAAGTTATCTGTGTCATATTTTTATTTTCTATAACTTTACAAATGGCACTTTTGTGGCTAGTAGGTCTGTAGTTTCTAGAGTCTGTTGTGCGGCTGTATTTCTGTGGTGGTACCACTCTGAACACTGTTCTTGCTCCAAGGACATAACCTGTGGAGACGCTTAAACTGAAACGGTTTAAGAGGGGTTTGGCTAAGTAGTGCTTGACACTTAGTAGCAACCAGCTAGCATTATTATCGTGTCCTGTGGAGGCATACTTTTTGGTTCATAGTGACTATTAGACTGACTGCCCAGAAGGGACATTTTAAGTCCAGCTAATAACCCAAGATGAGAATAAAACCCTGTGACTTGTGTCTGTGAGGCAGAGTCATCATAGGCACAAGTTGCATTGTGGTTCATGGTGATTTTGGAAGAGATACGATGGTTGTTTCTTGAGGAGAGGGCAGCTGGCTGAGCAGGGTGTATGACATTAGTAGTGAATTTGTCTGTGAAGATATTAGCAATGGCTTTAGGATCACACTAGGAGACTCCACTGGAAGTGTGTTCAGTGCTATATTAGTAGCATTAATATGAACTATCAACTGAAGATGGCATTGTGGTTATCTTTAGATCTTTAGAGTTAATAACAACCCAGAGTTCATATCTGGCCTTATATTCTCTCATGGCATGCTTGGGTGTTTTACTTCTCTTTTTTATGGGATCAATTACCAATAGCTAATGTTTCTTCTTTTTTGTTAAAAAGCTTATTTGTATTGAAAGTTCCACCATACAGGTTTACTTTTGAACTTACCATTATTCTTATTATGGATAAGGACAGACTCCATAATTTATCTGCCCTTAAGTGGATATAATTCTGAAAAGTGTGAAATAGCATTCGATACTTGGTTATTTGGGGAATTTCACCACTTAGGATTGTCAAGAAGGTCTGCAAATGGGAGGAGGTTTGCTTTGGAACAATCAGAAAATACCTTTGATTTTTTTGTGTGTGTTGGGGGGATTCTGGGTGTGTTTTAAGGAGGAAGATTTATGTTTGATGATTAGATATTTACAGAAGAGTTGGTAACATTGGAATGCTACAAGAAGAGGATAAAGTCAAGAAGGTTATCACCCCTGCTGGGAAGTGAAGCAGTTTGATCAAGGAGATTAGCATTAATAAAACTGAGGAAGCTATAGGTGTATTTTTTGCTAATTGTGTAGGTATACCATTTTATATTGTATTTTTATGACCCTCAGCACTGTACATAGAATCTCAGGTCTTCTGGGTATGCAGCAGTATGTGCTCTTTCACAATTATTAAATATTATGTACAGCTACACCATCTGTTACTTCCAAGCAGAGAGGCACGAGCTGCTGAATGCAGTTATCAGCACCCTCCACTTGAGGAATGGCTGCCTGCAATGCATACATCAAAAATGTCTCCTTTGCAGCTATGAAAAATTAAGCTGTTTGGTCTTGTTAATGCTAAATGTGCCAGTCTTCATTCTTATTTTTTTTAAGTTACAAGCAGGTGATCCCTAGGAGTGAAGTGGTACGCCCTGAGCATAACAATACTTGTATATATGGCTCACGATATCAGAGAACACATTGCAACACATGTCCATACATCTGTTAAGGTATATAATCTTTCAGAAGATTACCAGATATAGATTATCTCTACCCCCACCCACCCCAACATACACACCACCTTTGCTTGTGTATAGAAACTCCATGATAACAGAACCACAGTGGAAAAGGAAAAGTGAAAAAAAAAAAGAATCAGTGCCAGCAATCATTTTCTGTGGCAAATACCAGTGAATTGCATTTTGCCAATTTTGTGATCGACAAGTTCTAACCTTGTTTACTTCAAATCATTAGTAGAACAACCTGAAAATAAGAATGTACTAATATATGGCATCTAGTAATACACCACTAAATTTACAGTTTTATAAACTTATTTAATCTAATGTAAGCTAGAGGTGATTTAGAATAATATTAGTACTCAGCCTGATCTATCTAGATTGACAACAAAGTAATAAGAAAGCCAACTGTATAGCCACATACAAAACAAATTAACCAAGAACACATAACTTTAAAGCTGGTTACTCTAAAGAAGAGAAAACTGACATTGAGAATTGTCCATACTGATGAGTAAATATAGGCTATAATCATTACTGTTGTCAGCCCCCTAGATTGACATTGTTTCTCATGTTTATATCTTCATAGGTGTTTACTAGGCTAATGACCCTGGAGCCTTTACAAGCCTAGCCCATAGAAGTGCCCTGGCATCGTGCCGCCCGACGTTATTTCCCAGTGCCTCTGTCAAGTAGAGCCACTGGAGTGATCCCTGGGGTGAACTTTCTATTTCCCAACCACTCATTAACATTTCTCCTGAAGAGGGCCAGTGAGGTGCTGTGCTAGACATGTATGGAAAGTCTGTTCCAGAGCATGGGCAGTCTCTGGGTGATGAACTTGTCCCTCCAGCACGTTTTGTTGATTGTGGTAATGAGGTTGAGGTCTCTGGAACATTTGGTGTGGAGGGATTGGGATTTCGTTAGATGTAGCATTTCTAACAGAGCTGTGTCAGACATGGCTTTGTAAGTCAAGCAGAGATCACCTTTTAGTAGACAATATGAGACAGAGAATAGCAGGAGTTGTTTGAGTCTGTCCGTGTAGGACATGTGTTTAAGGCCTAGGATCCTCTTCGTGAGGTACTTTTGTGTCCTTTCTAACTGTTGCATGTGTCTAGTGAGGTACATGCCAAATGGGGCATTATACTTGATGATTGACCTAATGAGGAAAGGGTAGAGAGAGATGATGACCTCTTTCTTCCTGGATGCAAAACCCTTGGTAATGAGATGTGCCACATAGAAGGACTTTCTGAACACAGTGGCAATGTGGTGGTCGAAGAAGAAGTTGCTGTCAGCCTGTGTCCCCCAGATCTCTTATAAAGCCTTCAGTGTTCAGTGGGCTCCCATCAATGTGGTAATTAGCGGGAACTGAGTTTTTCCCAAAGGGGATAACGACCCATTTTTTTGGCATTAAGCTTAAGGCCATGGTTTCGACACCAGTCATTGGTCTCAGTGAGGCCTTTCTGTAGGATATCTGTATCACTTGTGAAGTTAATAATGGCTCCCAGCTTGCAGTCGTCTGCGAATTTGGTCAGCCAGAGTCCCTCCATGTTGGCCTGAACTTCTGAGAAGTAGATGCCAAACAGGGGAGGACCCAGGACTGATCCCTGTGGGACTCCACTCATGACTGATCAACAGACTGACTTGGAGTCTGCTTCTCTCACACTGTGGGTTCTATCTGTGAGCCAATTTGCATCCCACCTAGTGATTTAGGGGTTGATGCCTAGTTTGGTGAGTTTATCAATAATTCCTCAGTGGGGAATGGTATCAGAGGCCTTGGCCAGTTCGAGGTAGGCTGTATGAACTGTCATGCCCTCATCCACAGCTCTGGTGACTGACTCAGAGAAGTCAACCAGGTTGAGCAGGCATGATCTACTGTTCACAAAACCAAATTGCGTGGGATCTAGAGTTAGTTTGGAGATTCTCTGTAGCCTTGTTATTAGGTCCATGATGATGCGCCGCATAGCCTTACATATCAGACTTGTCAGGCTAATGGGGCGATAACTCCCAGAGTCTGTAGTCACTCCCCCTTTATGGAGAGAGATGACTGTAGCAGTGCACCATTCAGTAGGGGCAAGTCTGACGTGAGGCTGTGAATGAACAGGGCACACAGATGTGGTGCCAATTCACTTTGTAGTTCATGTAGAACACATTCAGGGATATTATCGGGTCCTATGGAAGCTGTATTCTTGGCCTTGGACAATGCAGCTTTAACCTGTGCTGCAGTAATGCTGGGTGCCTGGCATTCCTCCGGTGTTGTGATTGGTCCTTTAGGGGGAGAGAGAGGGCTAAAGTTGGCACTGAATCTGTCGGCCAGTATGTTGGCAATATCTGTTGGCTCCGTATAGGATGTACCATTGTGAAGTAACTCAAAGCAAACCTGGGTATTGCCGTGGAGATTCTTGATATAACTATAGAAGGCTTTGTGGTTGTTAGTGTCTGCCGCAATTCTGCCTTCATAGCTGGCTTTTGAGGTTTTGATGAGGGATCTCAACATTTTGTTGAGGCTAATAAGGGAGTTTTTCCAGTTTTGGGACTTCACCTTTTTTTGCAACAGTTTCTTCCTTCTGTTGTAGAGTTTATTAATGGCAGGGGACCACCAGATTGGCTTCCATTTTTTGGAGGAGAGCATCTTGGTTCTGTTGGGTATGACTAGTTCCATGCATTTATGTACGTGCTTATCCCAAAAGTCATACTTCTGATGGAGCTTCATTTCCCCTGACATTTCACAGACATAAGCTTGTCTTCCAAAGTCAATGTCCAGTTTTTGCCATAAACTTCCAATATCCCATTCACAGTATAATATTTGTTGCCATGATAATGAGCAGTGGTAACCAAATATATAAATTAACAAACAGGTAATTAAGTAATTAAGCGAGCATGTTGCTTTATCTGCAAGTAAAAAACTGTGTTACATTTTTAACAGTGATGTACATGATAACATTACTTTTGAGAGACTGTATATCTGTACTGATTTTTTCAGTTAACATTTTATAGTCAATCATGTCTGCATTGTCATGTAAAAATTAAGTTTGCATATGTGTTTTTTATTACCAGAGTGATAGACAGTAGCAGCATTGCTTAATTGTGTTATGATAGTGCTCACTTATAAGCAGACCTGCAGATGAAGACATTTTACCCTCTCCATCCTGAAAGTCAACCCTCCTCTTGTTCATTCATTTGTTTCCAGAGCTGATGGCTGGAGTTATATTACCAGCTTCACAGTGAGAGCTGAGTCAAGATGAGCTTTTATCTGTGGGTGATTTTATTTATTTATTTATTTTTTTTTTAAGATATACCCCACCTACAGTCCCTCTCCATGCCCAGAGTATATTGATTTAGATGCTGTTTAATTTAAAAGTACATGAATTCCTGTAAGAGTAGCATATATGATACTCTCTAGTCTGAGTGTTCTGCAAATTAAATTAATTCTAGGCCTTTGTTGGCTAACACTCAGATGAATTAAAAAAAAACTCACATAAAAAACAGTCTCAGTCCATCTGAAAACGTGGGGATAGTGCTTACAAAGGTTACCTGCAGTCATAATATCCAAATAAGAGTCTGCAAGACCATGTGTAAGGCAGATTGGTATCTATTAAAAAAGTGTCCTCAGTGGTTTACATGGTGTATATCCTTATACACCTTGAGAAGGAGAGGTTGACATTATCAAATGCAACCTGTTTTTTTCATAGACTGCTCTTGATTGAAGTACTTCTCATAGGTTTCTCATAGATTTCTTACCCGTGTTCAGGCCCAGAGGCCGTCTAACAACACTGGTATAATTTCATGACTCATCTTGAGGTCAGTGTGGTACATTAAATATCCCAAACTTCCTTGTTCTGGTATACTTTGTGACCTTGATTGGTACTTCACAGTAAACTGCATCAGTGTTGTACTGTACTTTGGATATTCAAGGAAAAAGGACTAGATTTATTTCTTATTTCAGAGGCTGTATGTTAAAGAAACCATTCAGGGATAAATTCCTTAGTTCATGGAATATGTGTTGGATACTTGGAACAGAAGGTCAGTTAACACAGTTTTTACTTAAAATTTTAGACGTATGCTGAAAAATATTGGACATAAATATTTCTACCAGGCTGCTTATTAGTAAAACTTAATGCACGTGTATGTTCTTTCTCCTAGATTCATATAACACATTTTACATATCCATTATTTTGGAATTTCTGAAAGGTAAAAAGCAGTGTGTTAATGTTTTTGACATCTGCTTTTGAGAGTAAAATTAGAAGTCTTTTGAAGCAGAAAAAGAATGCTTATTATTATAATATGAACAAAATGCAGAAAATTGCTTAAGAGATTTGATGGACAATAAGAGCTTAAGGTTTATGAAAGCTGATAAAGGTGTGGGCCTCGTGTTTGTGGATCAAAATGCCTATATTTTTGAAATGGAAAAAATGTTGAGAGATGATACAGAATATCTTTTAGTAACAAAGGTTAAAGCCTTTAGGAGCTTTAAGAAAATAGAATGCTTTTTTTTATGACAGTCTAATGGAAGAAATGTTAGATTTGGAATTTATGTATAATTTTTTGTTAGTTGAAGATCCTGTTATAGGCACTCTGTTTGGAATACCAAAGATCCATAAAAACAGGAGGAACCCACCTTTTAGACCTATTGTGTCCCTAAGTATGCTACTGAAGAAATTTCTCTTTATTTAGATAAAATGTTGAACCCTGTCATGCAGGAACTGAGCAGCACTGCTGTGGTGGTGCTACGGTAGCATTGTCGCCTCAAAGTAAGACGCTGTCCGGTTCGATTGTCAGCTAGAGCGTGTTCAGCGTGGAGACATGCATAAATGGGCGTACCTTCTTGGAAGGTTGTCCGTCAGGGCTGGCAACTCGACACGTAAAAATCAACTGCCAATCATTAGCGGACCGGAGTTCTGCTGTGGCGACCCTTAACCAGGAAAAGCCAAAAGACACAACAACAACAACGTCATGCAGGAACTGAGCTCCATTATACAGGATTCTTTGACACTTTTTGGATAAGTTTAGAAACTTTAATGAAACCTACCATTTTAAACCTGAGAGAAACAGTTTAATGACTATTGATATACGTTCATTATTTACTTCTATTCTCCACAAGAAAGGGGTAGAATATAATAAGTCATATTTGAAAACCTTTGCCAAGTTTTCTAATCAGGACACTAATTTTTATTGCAGTTTAACATAATTACTTTTAGAAAATAATTATTTCATTTTTAACAACTAAGTGTATAAAGAAGAGGGGGTAATGATGGGGTCTTCCTCTGCCTCCGCTTTTGCTAATATTGTACTTGAATAGTGGGAACACACAATATTTAGTCCTATTAGAGAAAAGTGTAGAATTGTTTATTATGGTAGATTTGTGAATGACATCTTTTGGTTACAAAAGTGATTACAGAGGATAACCAGAAATTGGTCGAACAGATGAATGTGGATTCTAGTTTTTTTAAGTTTGTTGTAAGTGATGTGGGGACTGAAGTGAACTTTTTAGACATCACTTCGACTTGGAATAATGTAACTAATGACTTTGATAGTAAGATTTAAGGAAGAGTGTTTTTTCTAATAATTATTGACATGTTTTAAATTGTCATCCGTGATTTATGAAAAATAATATACCTAGAGGACAATTTATAAGGGCCTCAAGGATGACTACATGTGATAAAGTTTTTGAAGACGAAATAAGTTTCATTGTGTCATTATTTTTAGAAAGGGGCTACAGAAAGGATAGGTTGGATAACATTGCTGGAGAGATTATAATTAAAAGAACTAGTATGTTTCTCCCTATTCTATTTCCTTTTAGATCACTGAGGAACAGTGCCCCCTCTTCTATAGTGAAAACTAACAATAGCAATTTGGTTTGTAATTTAGATATAACAGTTGACAGTTCAGATATTAGGAATGTTATTAAAGATACCTGGAGTGTATTAGAGGGGAATTCAGAATTGTTTAATGTTGTAGGAAATTGCCCTTGTTTTGTATACAAAAACAGTTTTAATATCAAAACTTTATCACAGAAAGACACTACAAGAATTATCCCTACTACACATTTTTGTAGTGTAGCTAAATGGATGTATAATGCAAAGATTGTAATATGTGTAGATACATTTTAGAAGGGCCTTTTATTAATTTAGATCATATTAGTTGCACCATTCCAGTACCTGGGGGTTTTAACTGTAATTCTAATGGTTAGTGTGTATTTGTATTTGTTCAGGATGCAGTGCTTTTTATATAGGGATGACCAGCAGAGGTTTGAAAGAAAGGATGAGAGAGCATGTTTATGCTGTAAGAAAAAAAGGTAGTAGGAATTCCTTCTATAAGCACTCGCTAGAAGGTAAAGTTTGCAAGAATTTTTTTTTCTGTTTTAGAACCTGTATTTAAGGACCTACATGGTGGTAATTGCCAGTAAAGGAGATACTGCCAGCACAATTATCTAGAATTTTAGAAATAATTATATGTCTTTTGTGAATATCAACATGATTTATATAGGATGCTCATGTTAAAACTGCATTATAACTGTATGTCATGTGTATATCAAACTGGTCTGCACAGATGTGTGTTAAAAAGGTATTTTATAAAGTGCTTGTGCTTAAAATATAACCACAGTGTGCCCTGAGAACAGAAATGTACATGCACTATTGTAACTGTTTAAATGTATATATTTTTTATATACTTTAACAATGGAAACTGGAATACAGGAGGTTAACTTCAGAAAAAAAAATAGCTGAAATTAAATTACTTTATAGGTTGGCCAGAGACATAATGTTTGTACTAGGGAGCTTTCTGTATTGTATTTGAAGTGAACTAATTACTACCTCTGAAAGTATGAAGCAATGCAATTGTTTTATGACTTCCAGCATCTGCTAAAGATATGAGGTCTATGTATTTTCACAGGTAGATGCTAAATACTGCCAAGCTTCCAGCAGTGGGGGTTTCACCTGGTATAGAGTCAGATGACAAGAAATGATGTCATTCTGCAAGCTACCCCAACAGTAATATTTGAGATAGCTCTTAGTGAGACAGGGTGTATTCGGTCCTAGACCTGACAAAAAACATTCACCACATCATCCTTACTCTGATGAAGTAAGTTACAAGGGAATAGTATAATTCTCTTAGATATAGTCAGGACTATAGCAAAGCTTAGTTTAGATATTTTTCTTTATTTATGTGAGACTGTCCTGCAGTGATGTTTTAAATACTTTCCTGTGAGTTTGAACTCTGGTGTCACTGTGAATATATACCAAGTATTTTCGTGTTCTGTTATTTATTATTAAATGTATTTAAACCTTTCATTATGGCTGATCTGTGTAGAGATCTTTAAGTTTTGAGAGTACTTGCATATTTATTTGTTGACACTGTGTGGGCCACTCTTAATAGCCTTGCTCTTGGTCAAACTACCATTTGTATTAATATTATACAGTAAGATTGGACACCCTTTGTTAAAGGCCTTAAAGTAGCTGATAAGGAGTTGACTAGTGGCAGTGGTAGTAGACTTGTAGTCTGGGCAGAAGGAGGCATAACTAGTAAACCTGTGCCAGCCTCTCTCAGGTGTGTGTGTGTCTGTGTGTAAGTCAAATCTCAAAGAGTGTGTGTGACAGCTACTTGGGCAGGGTCACAAAGCACTGGTTGGATAGAGAGGGTGCTGATAGGTCTTAGCTTGGTCACTCAGCTGAGATCTCAGCTCTGTAGCTGTGCTGGTGGGGAGTCTTATTGGGGATGTGGAGAAAGAGGGAGAAACCAGCCCTGGACTGACTGTGGTCTCTTTGTGCTCTTAAGCGAAATTGCACTTGATGCAGAGAGCTGCATCTGGAAATAGTGTGTGTACTTGTTATCCTTCCAGTGTACATCCCACAGTGTTGCCATTGGTGAGGATTGAGGCTCCTTGAGTACTGGTCCAGTGGTGGGTCGTCACAGTAATTTTAAGAACAAAACTGAACAAAGATAAACAGTAGGGCAATTAAAGTCTGAAGATGTCAAAACTCCTAGATTAAATTATGTAATAAACATTAAATGTATGTAATAAACATTAAATATTTTCTTAGAGACAAAAGAAGGAAAATTCTTGACCTATAAGTTGTTATATTGTTGATTGTGATGGGACAGGAATTTTTAAGTTTACAACAATGTTTTTAACAAGTATGTATGTTTTTCTATGGGGTAAAAATGTTATATTCATTAGGAGTGATTGTTTTATTGGGACTTACAAGCATGTGACTGAATTGTGTTTTTTTTTTTGTTATTAGTTGTTAGTTTTTATATATGTGTGTGTGTATGTGTGTGTGTGTTTTCAATTGTTGATTGTTCTGATGAAGTCAGTTTTTGTTAAGACGAAAGCAAAGAATAGATGATTCGCTAAAATCTGATCTTGGTTTTTCTTCTACCTGCCATGATAAAGTTGTTTTTCTTTTAGTGTGTGAATGTTTCAATCTTTAAGTTCCACTATTTCTGATACCTGCTTTTGGAGGTTACATGAACCCGCAAAGGTAAAGTTTGTAGTAGTTAAATACAACTGTGCACTTCATTAAATATTAAGCTGTGCGACAGAATGCTGTTATTCCAAGATTAAAATTATGAGTAATGCATTTTCACTGCCTTGAACATGTCTGTGGAAAAATGTAATAACTTTGGTCATTGCTGTTGCTATGCATTTCAGATGTAGACATCCAGAAACGTCATATGTCACTCAGTAGCCTTTTTGTGGAGGTGTTAATGCTGTTGAACAATGCCACTGTCACAACTGCAGAATCCCTACGTCTTAGCTTGCGAAACTGGATTGAAAGCAAGGTACATTGTCCACTAGTGCTGCCTATGCTTACAGCAGCTTGTCAAAGTTTAGCATCTGTAAGACACATGGCACAGACAACAGAGGCCTGCATCACTGCATTTTTCAAGGAAGGTAAGTGTCAGCAGGTTCACATTTATTTACAGTAAAAGACAGAAAAGACATTTGAGCAGCTTTAGATGACTTGACTTCTGCATTCCATAGACAAGCTTATTAGTAATGTTTTAAAACCTTTATAAAACCTTATTCAACAGTAAACTGTAGTCTTATGTCAGCAGAATTACTCAAACCAGTTAGTTAGTGAATACATAAAAATACTGATAATATAGAGGATTATGATCAGGTGTCCAGTCACAAATAGTTGTGAGTTTAAGAGATGATGTAGAGAAAAATCACTGAATAAATAGTTTGATCAGAGATACCTAGTCTTAATGCTCTGCAATATATGGAGTTTGGGAGTTCATAAGTTCATATGTAGGTGCTAGGCTATTGGCCCTAGGGCCTATATAAGCTTAGCTAAAAAGGTACCCTGGCTTTTGCCACCCAAGAAAATTATTTTCCTGTGCCCCTGTCGAGCAGAGCCACCCGGGGTGAATTTCCTATCTGCCATCCAATCATCAAGATTTTTCTTGAAGAGTGCTAATCAGGTGCTTTGTTTGATATAGATAGGTAGTTTGTTCCAGAGTATGGGAAGTCTCTGGGATAGGAATCTATCCCTCCAGCATGTTCTGTTTATTGTGGTGACAAGGTTTAGGTCCCTAGAGCATGTAGCTCAAAGGGATTAGGATTTCTTTAAGTGGAGCATGTCCAGCAGCTCTGAGTTAGACATAGCTTTGTATGTTAGGCAGAGATCACCTCTGAGTAGGCAATATGCGATAGAGTAAAGCTGGAGTTTTTTGAGACAGTCTGCATAGGACATCTGTTTGAGGCCTGTAATCCTCTTTGTGAGGTATTTCTGCAG
The DNA here is from genome assembly GCF_019279795.1 of Protopterus annectens. Taxonomy (NCBI): domain Eukaryota; kingdom Metazoa; phylum Chordata; order Ceratodontiformes; family Protopteridae; genus Protopterus; species Protopterus annectens. Next base: position 788,403,665 of record NC_056726.1, on the reverse strand, counting down.
CCTTTCTAGTTGTTGTAGATGTCTTGTGAGGAAAAAGGGGCGTTGTACTCTATAATGGGTCTAATGAGAGACGAGTAGAGGGGAACTGTCAAAGGAAAAACACTTCAAAGACCAATTCACGTAAGGTTCAAGCAAGGCATCCTTTATTACTTGCAGCAAGGAGGCAAAGCATGTAGGCACAGGATTCGTCTGAATTATTAATGATTAGTATATTATACTTATACAGTTCTCTTCCTGTCACACAGAAAATTTTACCATTCTATTGCTGACATAGTTAGACACAGCTTTCTGTATGTTCTACAGAAAATGTTGCTAGACTTATTGCTGACCAAGTTAAGTTATTTGCTGTTCTGCAAAACATTTTGAGAAAAACAACCTGGCCTTGGGTTTATGTCAGTCCATTTCAACGTTTCAATTCTTCTATTGTACTGTTCTAATACATGTGTTACATTTTACCTAGATTCAAGGTACATTTCTAGCTTTAGTACAAGTAATGCTGACTACGGTTTAAACTTTCAAGCAGCTATTGTTTTCTCTATCAATAGCTTCTAGCAGCTGCATGTTTTCTCATGGCATAAGCAGAAATGAATATCCCTTTAAGTTTCATGACATTAGCAGGACTGTCTCTTGTTATTTTCATGACATTAGCAGAAATAGAATGCTTCTTATTATTTTCATGACATTAGCAGAAATAGAATGCTTCTTGTTAAGTTTCTAATAATTGTGCAGATTCATGCAGTGTGAACAGAATAAATGTATTAACCCTTTTAAATCTCGAATGCACTAAGCATGCATATTACTATTACATATTTTTCTAACAGGAACAATGACCTCTTTTTTCCTGGATGAGAACCCTTTTGTGATGAGGTGTGCCACGTAGAAGGACTTCCTGACTACTTTGGCGATGTGATTATCGGAGAGACTACTGTCCACCTGTGTCCCAAGGTCTCTTATCACACTTTCGGTGTTAAGTAGACTACCGCCTGTGTGTTAGTTCATGGGTACAGAGTTTTTACCAAAAGGGATGACAACGCACTTTTTGGTATTGAGCTTGAGAGGCATCTGTCTCAGTAAGGCCCTTTTGTAGGATGTCCACATTGTTAGGAGTTTTGATTATGGCTCCTAGTTTGCAGTCATCTACGAACTTCATTAGCCACAGACCTTCTCTGTTAGCCTGTACTTCTGAGAAGTAGATACCAAACAGGAGAGGACCCAGGACTGAACCCTGTGGTACTCCACTTGTCACTGGTCTGAAGTCTGATTTGGAGTCTGCTACTTTCACAGTGTGGGTTCTGTTAGTGAGTCAGTTGGCAACCCATCTTGTGACATAGGGATTTATACATAGTTTAGTGAGTTTATCTATAATTCCAGAGTGGGGGATGGTGTTGAAAGCCTTGGCGAGATCTAGATAGGCTGTGTGAACCACCTTATCCTCATTTAAGGCTTTGGTGACTGCTTCAAATAAGTCTATCAGGTTTAGGAGACAGAGCTGCCATTTACAAACCCAAACTGGGTGGGGTCCAGAGTTTGGAGATTACCAAAGTTCCATGACGATACGTTCCATACCGTTGCAGACCAGGCTCATCAGGCTAATGGGGCGGTAGTTCCCGGGGTCTGTGGTGGCTCCCACTTTGTGGAGTGGGTTAACCGTCGCTGTGCGCCATTCCGTGGGCACAAAGCCTGAGGTGAGGCTATGATTGAACATCGTACTTAGGTGGGGTGCCAGTTCGTTTTGTAGTTTGTGTAGAACGCAGCTTGGGATGTTGTCAGGTCCCATGGATGTTGTGTTCTTGGCTTTGGAGAGTGTGGTTTTTACCTGTGCAGCCGTGATTACAAGAACTTTGCATTCTTCCGATATAGAGATGGACCCTTTAGGGGGTGAAAGGGGGGTAAAGTTAGCACTGAACCTTTCTGCCAGGATGCTGGCAGTATCACTTGGTTCTGTATATTTAGTGCCATTGTGCTGTAACTCCGAGCAGATCTGAGTGTTGCCATTGAGATTCTTGACATAGCTATAGAATGCTTTATGGCCGTCTTTAGAATGAGTGGTGATTTTTTTTTCGTAACTAGCTTTGGAGGATTTTATGAGAGATCTCAGCTTTTTACTGAGGCTAATCAGGGAGTTCCTCCAGTCATGGGATTTTACTCTTTATTGCAACAGTTTCTTTCTTCTGTTGTAGAGTTTGTTTATGGCAGTGGACCACCAGATTGGCTTCCTTTTTTGGAGGATTGCATCTTGGTTCTGTTAGGGATTGCATGATCCGTGCACTCGTGCAAGTGCTTATAAAGTGCATTTGTGTAGGATTCAGCAGTCGTACCTCTATTGTCCGTCTGCATGGGTGTCATGAAGTTCGTCACTTCTGTCTTAAGAAGTGTGAAGTTGGCTTTGGAGAATTTTGTTATGGTGGTTTCCCTAATAGGGGGTGGGGGCAGGATGTGGATGTCTATGGTGATTAGCTTGTGGTCGGATCTGACCAATGAGGAATTTACCTCTGGTGTGGAACACTGATTGCCCATGTTGGTAATGACCAGGTCTAGGTTACTGCTGCCCCTGGTGGGGGTGTGGATAAGTTGATCCAAGGCAATGGAATTTATGAATTCCAGAAAACGTTGAAAAGAGTTGGTACATGAGTAGTTTTTCCAGTAAGTGGTGGGGTAGTTGAAATCGCCCATTATTAGGTTGTACCCTAATATTTTCCAGTGTATCAAGAAATGAGGAGTGGGAATCCTTGGGCATGGTGGGGGAGCTGTAGCAAGCTAAAATTTGGATTGTGGTCTTGCCCAGAGTTAGTTGCACTTGGATAATCTCGGATGTATTATGCTGAGCAACTAGCCTGAAGGTGTGGATATCCTTAATGAATATGGACATGCCTCCGCCTTTAGTGTTTCGGTCCAGGTTAGGTGGCCGAAAGGTGTGGTATGAATTATAGCCTGGTAATGCAGAGGTGCTCTCTGAAGCCTTGAACCAGGTCTCTGTCACTGCACAGATGTCGATGTTCTCCATTTTAAGGAGTGCCTCGAGTGAGTGCATTTTGAGGTTTAGACTTCTAGCATTGAGTAGCATTACCCTCAGATTTTGCTTGTTTGTGCCTGTTATGGTGATGAGTTTGTCATTTGAACTTTGCCTAAAAAAGGCACTATAGGGGTGGCAAGAGCCTTAGCCAGTATCCTGAATCCCAAGGGTGACAGGTGCAGGCCATCTCTGGCAAAGCATCTTGGTCTGTCGATCATGTCATCCCAGGCAGACAGATATTGGATCCCCTTGAAATGAAATCAGTAGCTTAGCCAGTTGTTGAAGCCAATCATTTTGTCCTTATACTCTGGGTGATGGCAGGATGCTACTTGAGGCTAGGGTCATACCTGACTGGGCTACAAAATCGGAGAGCTCCTTCATGTCTCTTTTCATGTAGTCCAGGGACGTACATCTCAGGTCATTCACACCATCATGGACAACAGTGGAGTCATATTTGTACTTGTGGACTGACCTGAGTGTTTAGCCTGGTGAGTGGAACATCAGTGTGCCTGACTATATAGTCACCTATGACTAGTGTGTTGGGTACATTGTTGTGCCCTATAGATTGTGGTTGAGTGGCACACTGAGTTCGTGGGCTATGTGTCATTTGGGTGGTGTCGGGGGAGTGGCAGTTGCTCTCATTTCTGCTTTGGAGGTCCCTGTTACTTGGGCAGAATTTTATTGAGAGCCTCCGTGAATGTAGGTGTATGTTTTGTGTTTCTATGTGTGCGTTTTGGTGGTGTAGGTTTTGAGGGACTGTGTGATGAGTGTGGTGTGGGGCAAGTGTGTTTACCCTCTCCTCTTGACTGTCTAGTCCAGTCTTGGGTGAAGAGAGCTTTGCTTCCAATTTGGCTATATAAGTGCATCTCTCACAGGTTGTCGTGCTGGGTAGTAGGAGGAGGGGGTTGTCTGTGTACATGAGGCAATTGCTGCATTGCCCCAAGTTGCCCAGATTCATCAGGTAGACAGGAGAAAACACCGGGAGCTGACCCTTAGACATGTGTGGATAGGTGTCTATTTATTAAGTACTAAAACCTGTTTTCTTCTAGACAAGTGAGGAAAGTTGAGTGCTGTTGTAATTTGTAGCAAATGTAATGCTTGCAACCACTTCTGAACAAGTACTGAGCTCAAAGAAACAGATTTGAGTGCTAAAACTAAAAAAAAGGCTAGTTTTAAGGGAAAATTTGAAGAGTACACTTTATGGCGCCGGGAATAGTTTAACCCTAGCTAAGCAGGGGTGGGCTCAGAAGCTTACAAACAGTCCTGGATACAGCAAATCTGTATCTGGACTAGACTACTTACAGGAAAGGCAGGAAACAAGCTTAGAAATTTTTTTTTTGTAAAGTAGAAAGGGATTAAGGAGGAGCAGAAGATAACTCAAGGTTAAGAACTAAGTGGGTTGGCCTTCTCAAATGTTCTCCTTGTATTAGGTAGAATGAGGTAATGACACTAAACTGTGGGAAGTGTCCTAGATCAAATTTACAGTAGGGACGGGCAACTGCAAAGCCACCAAGTATAAGAACAGGATACCAATAGGGAGGGAGGTTTGGAGGCAAAAATCGCAACAAACAAACCAAACAGGTTCTCAACAAATGTAAAACATTTCCAGTTAATACCTCACACACAGTGAAACTAGCTAGAAAAGTATGCAGCAGACAATAAAAGTGCTATAAATAATGCGTAAAAATAGCCAACAAACAGGATACTTAATGTTATATATCGCAAATCAGGGTTTGCTCAGTGCCCTTACTCCGATTAGCTCAGTGTGAAATGGCAAAAACATTCACAAGTTAACTTCTTAAGTAACAGAAAGTTGAAACCTGAAACAACTTTAAAAAAAGCTCAAAAGAACCAATGAGGTGCTTATTCCAAGCCAGAGTCCAGGTAACCCCAATCATCCAATGACCATAAACACCCCCCCTCTCACTGAAATGCAAGAATGGCTTTGGCTAAACTAAGATGGCCTGGAACATGTGCTCAGACACACAGCCTCTACAAACAAACAGTTATTGCCCAAAACACAAGCCTGAATATGGACAATGCTACAACTGCCCACACTACTTAGGTAGAATAAAAGCTGCAGAAAAGTTTATCACAGCAGAAAAGTAGCAGTGAGCCTTTAAATGAAAGTTTTAAACAGATAAAGGAGTAAGGAAACTCTAGAGAATGCTTTTAACTGCAAAGCAATAAGTTATATGATACACTCCTTGGCAGAACATCAGAACAAATAAACCCGAACAGGTGCTTAACAAATGTCGAAAATTTCCAGTTAATACCTCACTCACAGTGAAACTAGCTAGAAAAGTATGTAGCAGACACCAAAAGTTCTATAAATAACTCATAAAAATAAGCAAAAAAACAGGAAATGTTATATATTGCAAATCAGTGTTTGCTCAGTGCCCTTCTTCCGATTAGCTCACTTTTGTTTGGATTTGCTGTCATTCAGTTTTTGTTGCTGTTTGTGTTGGATTGGATTTGCTGTCATAGGTTTATAGGTAGGTACTAGGCTACCGGACCAAGGGCCTATGTAAGCCTAGCCAGCAAGGTTCCATGGCTTACGCCACCCAAGAAAGTTGTTTTCCTGTGCCACTGTCGAGCAGAGACACAGAAGTGATCCTGGGGTGTATTTCCTATTTCCCATCCACTCATCAAGATTTTTCTTGAAGAGTGCTAATGAAGAACTTTGCTTGACATAGATGGGTAGCTTGTTCCAGAGTATAGGAAGTCTCTGGGACAGGAATCTATCCCTCCAGCATGTCCTGTTTATTGTGGTGACACGGTTTAGGTGTGGTATGAGTTATAGCCTGGTAGTGCAAGGGTGCTCTGTGGAGCCTTGAACCAGGTCTCAGTCACTGGACAGATATCGATGTTCTCCATTTTAAGGAGTGCCTCGAGTGAGTGCATTTTGAGGTTTAGACTTCTAGCATTGAGTAGCATTACCCTCAGTTTTTGCTTGCCTGTTCCTGTTATGGTGGTGAATTTGTTATTTGAACCCTGCCTAAAAAAGGCACTATAGGGGCAGCAAGAGCCTTAGCCAGTATCCGGAATCCCAGGGGCGACAGGTGCAGACCATCTGTGGCAAAGCATCGTGGTCTGTCGACTATGTCATCCCAAGCTGACAGATACCAGATCCCCTTAAAATGACACCAGAAGCTTAGTCAATTGTTGAAGTCAATAATTTTGTCCTTGTACTGTGGTATCATTCTGGGCAATGGCAGAATGCTACTCAGGGCTAGGGTCATACCTGCCTGGGCTACAAGATCGGAGAGCTTTTCCGTGTCTCTTTTCATGTAGTCCAGGGAGGTACGTCTCAGGTCATTCACACCAACATGGACAATGACAGAGTCATATTTGTACTTGTCGTGGAGTGACCTGAGTTCGTGGGTTATGTGGCGGATCCTGGCACCCGACAAGCAGCTGACAGTAACCTTCTCCTTGTCTAGCCTGGTGAGTGGGACATCAGTGTGCCTGACTATAGTCACCTATGACTAGTGTGTTGGGTACGCTGTTTTGCCATATTGGCTGTGGTTGAGTGGCACACTGAGTCTTTGGGCTATGTGTCATTTGGGTTGTGTTGGGGGATGGAGGTTGCTTGCGTTTCTGCTTTGGAGGTCTCTGTTGCTTAGACAGATTATTATTGAGAGCCTCCATGAAGGTTTTTGTGTTACTGTGTGTGGATTTTGGTGGTGTAGATTTAGTGAGACTATGTGATGAGTGTGTTATTCAGTTTTTGTTGCTGTTTCTGTGGCATTCACAGTTTTGTTAACAATTCTTTATGAATGCAATTTCTGTTTTACTTATTTCAGGCTTTTCCATTTTTCTGTTTGGTGAAGACGTGTCTCATTTTTACTGTGTGTAAAGTAGCTGCTTTAAGTTGAATGCATTTCCATTCATCCTTTTATGGCTGTTTGTGAACTAGTTCAACAGCTGTACTACATCTTTCTCCTCAGATGCAAACTGTGTGATAAGTGTGAGTTGTGTAAAACATTTAAAGGCATTTCAGGCGTCCTTTTGTATTCTGTGCCATATGTGTGTCTTTGCATCAGAAGTAAGTGTTCTGCAGGTTTTTACAAATTACAGATTACCTGATAAAATTCTTGTGTCTCCTAGAAACAGGCAAGGGTCCCCTCTGTCGATGCCATGGTGGTAGCGGCAGGCACTAAGAAGAAGCTTTTCGAAAAGAGCACCTCTGTTCATCCTCCTGTTAGAGAGTCCAGGATGTTGTACATATGTGGAAAGCAAACTTGTGCTTCAGCTGTATTTGCTCTTCATGCGGTGAACTGCCTAGCTCACATGACTCAGTTTCAAAGGGACTTGACTAGAGAACTTTACAAATTCCTCTCAGGTAATGTGCCTGGTGATGCACACAATACTGTAGATTCACAGCTATCTACCCTACAATCTATGTCCAACATGTCTTTGCTCCAACTCACCAGTCCAGTAGATGGCACATTGAGAGCAGCAGGCACTGGCATTACTATTCACCAGCATGCCTGGGTGCATCTCTGCGATTTTGTGGAGAGATTCCAGATCCCTTTGATGGTTCAGAACTCTTTGGACCAAAGACAAAAGATATATTTACCAGAAGCAAGCAGGAGGGCACAACTCTGTCTGCCATAGGCATATATTTTTCCACCTCCTCAAAGAGCTTTTTCCTGAAAACAGAAGGGTGGAAAGAAACTTGTGGATCCATTGTTGTCTGCTTTCATCTGGTTTAAACATATGGGTTGTTGAATCTGACTGGATCTGACCTTAGTGCCAAATCTGATGCTTCTTCAAATCCAGAGTTGTTACTCCTCTCTTACCCATAATTCCCTGTGCACCACTTTAGTAGGCCAGATCTCATTTGTTGCCTGAAGTAATTAGACTTGTCAGAGGAGGTCTCCACAATATTGGTTGTATACTTGCATTGAATAATAGACTTCCACCTCCTATCAAGAGATTTTTCTCTCTCCACGTATGGAAATTTGTTCTGCTTAGTGTGGTTTTCTAAAAAAAATATTTTCATATAGCTTTAGTTAACTACTTAGTTAAAGTTGTTGAAGGTATAATTATAGATATATGTAGCTATAGGTTCTCTCTGTTTTCGGGTGTACAGTTGTTCTCTTTATACTTAATATATTTAAGATAATGTGTGTGCATGTGTACTTTTAGTCTTGCTTTTTTCAGGATGTTTTCTTTTACCTTACTACAGACCTTCATATGGTAGTGTCTTCTGGCTTAAAAAAAATATTTGGAATGTGGACATATTCTCCCACCCCAGGACCCTTATTCTGAGTGCGTATACTGCTTGGGCACTGCCCATTTAAAGGTTGAATATCAGGCTTGTGTTGCCTTCAGTATAAATGCTCTGCAAACTAGGAGGGACAAGATGGTGTTGAAGGGACTCCTTTCTGTGTAGGCAGGGAGTAAACAATTCAGTTCCTTCTTCCCATCCAAGAAGCAGGAAAAACCTAAAGCCAAAGAAAAGGAAAAAGATAAAAACCAGACAAGGAAAATGAGAAAAGAGGAAAGGAAAACATTTCAACACCAAAACCAGACAAGTCTTTTACAAAAATGACTAAGAAACTACTCTCCAGAGCCATCACCATCAGTTGGGCCCAGTCCAGAATGCGCATGCAGATTAGAACCAACAGTCTCTTGGTTCCAGTCTCCTTCTCCAGGACTGAGGTTCTCTCCAGAACTGGTCAGTCCTAGACTTCATTCTCATATTCTCCAGAAGAGAAGATACTCCAGGCCATCATCGGTGGCTTCATTTCCTCATTCATCTTGGAGCCTCGTGCAGCAAGATGTCAACAAGATTAGGAAGAAATTCTTGAGGATACAAATCCAGCTTGGGGTTATCTTGGTGCTGATCCCTGGGAAGATGCCCAGTATGGGCCATCATACCCCTCCACTCATAGCTCCCCATACGGATCTGATCTTCGGCACCAGTGGTATCAGATTCGACTCAATGTGGAGCACCTCTGTCAGCACCAGAGTTGCTAAATGCTTTAACGCTGACAGCTTCCCTCTCTCTGTCTCTCAACACTGATGCCTTTGAATCAGGGTAAGACTTGGAGCCAAAGATTCGGCTCTAAGTTCTGTGAGAGTAAGTCAACACTGAGATTCTCTGAGCCGTCTCTGTGTCTCAGTGCTTCGGCCGTGGATAGCTGTGATGTGAGGTCGGCTTTGGGGATGGGAGTTGTCAGTATTGAGGGTTCCTTTTCTTCTTTGCATCGAAGTTTAAAGCCTTTGAAAGGGTCTGGGCAGGTTCCAAGAATGAGGTATCTCCCCTCTATCCCTCTCTGAAGACATCACTTTTGGTGATATCCTCAAATTGATGAAGCAAAGAGGAGGAGGATGATCATCCCAAGACCCTTCCTCTGATAGATCAGTACTCTTGGAAGCTTTTGGTTCTTTGCCCAGCATCATCCTGGGTAGTACGACCCACTGATCCCCTTATTGACCTCACAGAGTTTCTAGGCCAATGGACAGGTCTTAGAAGCAGGCCTATGCATCAGAGACATTCCAGAGAGACTTAACCAAAGCAGTCTTGAAGTCTCTAGCAGGTGTTTGCTTGTGGATGTTCAGAAAACAAGTGGATTCCCAGCTTTCTACTGTGTAATCCACTTCAAACATGGCCATGCACTTGCTCTCAAATGCAACTAATGGCATAGCCAGAGTGACGAGCACTGGCATTACAGTGCACCGGCATGACTGGATGCATCTGTGTGATTTTGTGGAAGGCTTTAAGTCATCCTTTGTTAATGCCCCCGTGATGGTTCAACTCCTTTTCGACTTAAGGTCAAAGACACACTCACAAGGCACCAACAGATTGACATTACTCTCTTTTTGCAGTGGGAGTCCTCTTTTCAATCCCACAAAGATCCTTCTCTAGGAATCAGAGAGCAGAGAAAAAGATATGGTTCTGTAAATCACAGAGTTCTTACCATGACTAAACAGGTGATAGAGGTAATAATAACTGACAATGCCCCAGGGGCATGGTCCTTTCACTGAGAAGGCCTGTCAGCTCTCCTGAACAGTAGCGTGACTGCTGCACTCTGTAGGCAGTCAGGGGCATGTATCTTTTTATCTACAAGCCTGGCACAACCTAACTTCATACTCTTGTGTGTTAAAGATAATTTCCATAGGCTGATAATTTCCCTTTTCCCTTTCACTTCAGAAAAAGCAAGAAGTCCCTGATGTTCCATCTAGTCATTTGGACTCAGCAACCATAGAAGTTTCAAAGCTGCTAGAAAAGAGTCATCCAACTTGTCCCCCAAGACCAGTTAGAATCTGGAGTCTATTCAAGGTTCTTTTTAATGCAAAAAAGATGGGTTACCATGGGCCCATCCTAGATCGTAGTCACCTAAACCAGTTTGTGAAATTCCAGACAGCCACAATTCAGTCCACTTGACCTCTGGGAAGGATGACTGGATGTGCTGTATAAATTTTCAGGATGCCTGCCATCATATCAAGATAACAAAACACTCCAGGAAATTTTCCATTTCCAGCTGGGAGCCAGTCATTATCAATTCTGGGCTGTGCCTTTCGGTCTCACCACAGTCCCCCCAGGGGGCAGTGGTAGCAGCACACGTGTCTGCTTGGGATCCAGGTTTTCCTGTACCTGGATGATTGGTTCCTAACTGGTACTACCAAGCATCTACTGCTGTACCATCTGGATCTACTGATGTTCTTCTTCTTTCACTGTTGCAGTCATCACACTTGGGTTATCTGTCTGCAGGTAGCCCTTAGTCAGCCCGAATACCAGAGTCTTGGGATTTCTGCATCGGATGCTGTCGCCTCTTCCATGACGTCATGTCGTCAGGGGTATAAAACATGCAGCCAATGCCATTACATCAGCTTTTCTTGCTGCATGGGAGCCCGAAGCAGAAGCAGTTCACATGTGCCGGTTGGCCGCTACCTGAAATTTTCATTTTTCGAGTTTCAAACCTGAATTCTTCTAAAGCTAAGTACCCCATTGGGGATTCTTTTTTCTTGCTCTAACTGATGTCAGAAAAAGTTAATTGTCTTGCCAGTGGAAAGCAAATACCTCACAGAGATTTTCATTCTTACTGCGTCACCTGTTTAGGCCTAGACCACGACATCCCTCGCTGTGGGTTTTGTGCCTTGTTTTAACACCCAAACTATTCATCATCAGGCTATCTTTGTTGCTAAATTCTTTCACTCTCATTTTCCATATTCTGAAATGGCTTCAGTAAGCCATCCGAATATTGATCTTCCAAAAAAAGTAAGGCTAAAGACAGAGACAGACCTCATAGGTCCAAAACTGCCGACGCTTCCATTAAGCTAGTCGCCAGTCCGCCAGTACTCAGTGAGGCACCTTTGCAGCCCCTGATACCCACTTCTACAGATTTGCAGGCCTCTGCTGAGACCCATTCAGAGTCCGGTATGCCGCGAGATGTGTCTTCGATTATGGAACCTGCGGATGTCTCTACCTTGGATGGGTCCGGAGCCGCTGTGCAGGCACGGGCTTCTGAGGTTGTATTCTGACCTTCTGATGTTTGTATTAAACCAACTACTTTGTTTCAGATGAAAACGACTGAGTTTCTCAGGGCCAGAGTTCGCACTACACCTAGAAAACCGACGACCAAAGCACATGCTCAAGCTCCCATGCCACAGAAACAAATGCTTAGAATGGCTGAAGACCTTGTAACTATAATTAAGGGAAGCCAGCCTTTCCCCTATACAAGACAAAGAATTGATTTCCCTTCTGATTCAACAGACCATGAGTCCGATGATTGTGATCCCTCTGATTACCAGGACATACCCTTATCTACCTATGAGGATTCAGATGCAGAGGATTCCATTCCCTCTGCCTCCCCTCCAGAGGACTTTTCTTTTGGTGAAGCCTTGCATACCTTAAGAGAGCATTTCCGCTGGGAATGCCAGGACTACCCACAGTCCAAAAAGAGACTCAGAGAATTTTTAGACTTGCCTCAGCACAGGCCTCTAGCTATACTCCCTGTCCTGGATATTGTAGATGAAGTTTTCATGGAATCCAGTATTACTCCTGATACTTTACCACCAGCTCCTAGAAAGCCTGACAGGTACTACAGGGTACCTGACTCTCACAAATTTCTCTTTAGGAATCCCACTGCAGATCCAGAGACCATTTCCCAGGGACCTAAAGGTATTAAGGCTACTACAGCCAAAAATCCTACCCCTTCGGACAAGGATTCAAGGGCTTTAGAAAGATGGAGCAAGAAGGTATATACCTCTGCAACTCTTGCCATCAGGACTTTAAATTGCTAGTTTCACATGTTGAAGTGCCAGCAGCATATTATGGAACTAATTAAACAAAAATGTTGCTTCCAGATTTTGCAGGAAAATAAAGATTTACAAGAGTTAATGCATTCTACAAACCAAGTCAGTAAACATACTTTGCAGTGTGGTTTTGATGCCTTAGAAGCATCTTGCAGGGCTGCTGTCACTGGGTCTGTACTGAGAAGGCATGCCTGGCTGAAGGAACAAATCTTGCCAGACCATGTCAAAGCAAAATTACTAGATGCTCCATTAAACCATGAACGTTTGTTTGGCACAAAAGCAGAAGAGGTTCGTAAAAAGATGGAGAAAAAAGCTAAATCTATGCAAACTGTTAAAGATTTCTTACAGGTACAACCACCTAGATTCAGTAGGCATTGGCCTTCAAAAAACTGGTCCTTTCCAGTCCCTACCAGGTCTTCTCAGCCCAAACCAAGGGGAAACAGAATACCAAGGCTACAGTCTCAGGGTACACAGAGATCTAAACAATGGAGTGCTCCCCCCTCAAAAACAGGGAGTGGTAAGTCACCCCTTATGGAAAAAATTCACAATGACTTGTCTATCATCCTTCCCAGCCATGCCCAAGTACTTGCACCCCTAGGAGGAAAACTCGCCCTGCATGCAGAAAACTGGATGTGCATTACCCAAGACCAATGGGTCCTAAACATTGTATCCCAGGTATACAGATTCTACTTCCACTCACTGCCAACCCCAAGCAGGTTGCCAGACCTTCCTCCAAAACAGTGGCCAGAGGCTCAAAAGCAAGTACTTTCTCTTCTCAGTATCAGGGATATTCAGCCTGTTCCAATAGAGCAAAGAGGACAGGGTTTCTACTCCAGACTGTTCCTGGTGTCCAGAAAAGAGGACTCTTGGCACCCTATCCTGGACCTGTCCATTCTCAACACCTTCCTGGTGGTTCCAAAATTCAAAATGTTTACACTACAACAGCTGCTTCCTGTGCTAGCCAAGGACTCCTGGCGACCTAAAAGAAGCTTATCTGCACATCCCCATAAGGGAATCTTACAGGAAATATCTACAATTCAGGGCAGGCTGTATGCACTATCAGTTCTCTGCACTTCCTCTGGCTTATCTACTGCGCCCAGGGTATTCACAAAGTGCCTGGCTCCAGCCATCGCATACTGCAGGCAGAGAAAAATTCAAATTTATCCGTACTTGGACGATTGTCTGATTCAAGCGGACAGTCAGGAATTGCCACTTCAGCACCTGACATTTGTAAAGAGACTTCTAACTTCTGTGGGGTACACCATCAACGAAAAGAAGTCACATCTGGTGCCCAGCCAAAAGATTGTATTCCTGGGTGCAAGCTTTAACACAACTTCCCAGATGGCATTCCTTACTCCAGAAAAGCAGGTTTATTTTACAAACTACGTCAAACTAATGGCCACCAGAACCCAGCTATCTGCAAGAAAAATACTGCAAGCCCTAGGGTTTATGGCCTCATGCATTCTACTAATTCCATATGCAAGACTGCATATGAGGAAACTTCAGTGGTACTTAAAAAGTCTTTGGTGCCAACATTCTCAGGACCTGGAAACAATTATTCCTATCATTCCTTGTCTAAGGTCAGAGTTCCTTTGGTGGGCAGAAGCTTGCAACCACAACAAGGGACTCCCTTTCACTCAAGCCTCACTGTCCAAACCCTGACAAAAAATGCATCAGACTGTGCATGGGGGGGCTCACATGGCTGGCAAATGCATTCATGGAAAATGGAGCCCAGGCTAAATTCACCTACATATCAATCAAAAAGAAATGTTAGCTGTACAGAATGCTCTGACAGCCTTCAAATATCTTATCCTTCCAGGATAACTCTTGATAAAGACAGACAACACCACAGTTATGTGGTACATAAAAAAGCAGGGGGGAACTCATTCCTACACACTCTGCAGATTAGCCATGGCCCTGTGGAACACAGCCTTGAGCAACCAAGTGCACCTGCAAGCTCAATTCCTGCCAGGCAAACAAAATTAACTGGCAGACAACTTAAGCAGAAATCTACTGGTCCAACACGAGTGGAAACTGGAACCCAACTCATTCAAACTTCTAACCCACAGGTGGGGGACACTAGAGGTGGACCTCTTTGCCTCTTCCCCAAACCATCAATTGAGCAGATTTTGCACCAGAAATACCCACAGCCAAGCATAGAAAGTAGATACCCTTTCCTTTACATGGGAAAACTTCTCAGTTTATGCCTTTCCCCCTTTGCCCCTCCTCTCAAAAGTACTGCTCAAGATCAAACAGGACAAACCAAGGACAATCCTTGTTGCACCGGACTGGCCCTGCCAGCACTGGTACCCACTCCTACGCAGTCTGGCAGCATTGCCACCCTGGCACCTACATCAGATCTCCTCCCTGCTGTCCCAGCAGGAGGGACAGATTTTGCATCCTCAGCTGCAAACTCTGAACCTTGCAGCCTGGCCTATTCCCTGAATACTCCACCAGCAACCCTTAGCAAACAGGTGCTGGACGTCATCCTTTTGGCCAGAAGGCCTAGTACTAGGAAATCCTATTCAAAAAAATGGAACAGATACTGTTCTTGGAGCCACCCTCAAGGAAAGGACACAGTTGTGCCCACCTTACCTTAAATCCTAGATTATCTAGCAGAGCTGCTCCACAAAGGCCTATCCTTCTCTTTTATTAAGATTCATGCCTCGGACATCTCAGCTCATTATAATACTGAGCCACCTCTCTTTTCTCACCCTCTGGTAAAACAGTTCCTGAGAGGAGCTAACAATTTAAGACCCCCGAGGAGAGCTGCCACCCCTGCCTGGGACCTTAACTTTGTACTAGAGAAGCTCACGCTTTTGAGCCTGCTGCTGCAGCAGAGTTAAAATTCCTCTCTTGGAAAACAGCCTTACTTCTAGCCATCACTTCAGCAAGAAGGGTGCCTGAGTTACAGGCACTAATGGCTGTGGAACCCTTCATTATTTTCCATGCTGACAGGGTTTCCCTCAGGACTAACCCATCTTTTATGCCCAAGGTGGTATCCAGTGTGTCTCTAAACCAATCCATCCATTTACCAACTTTTTTCTCTAATCCGCAGAATAAAGGGGAAAGGATCCTGCACTCCTTGGACGTACACAGACAACTCAGGTTCTACCTTGACAGGACTAAGCCTTTCAGAAAATCTGACCAGCTGCTAGTCAGCTTTGCTACAGGGGCAGATGGCAAGGCCATTTCGAAGCAAACCATTTTGAAATGGATAACACACTGCATTCCAAAGACATGCATCTGGAGCATTTCTCCCCGGGCCTCCGCTGAAAACAGGCTCTGTGGAACCTAGTCGGACATTCCCGGTCAACAAATGTTAAATAAAATAAATAAATAAAATAAATAAATAAATCCATTTCTGCTACAAGCACTATGGAAAACCTACCCCACAAGGGATCAGAACTCATTTTCCACTAGGGCTACCTCAACCTCTACAGCATTTCTCAGGGGAGTCCCTACCAGGGACATCTTGGAAGCTGCAACCTGGAGTTCTGTACACACCTTCACCAAGCATTACCACTTACCTGTCTTTTCTAAATCCAGAGCTGGATTTGCCACAGCAATCTTACAAGGCCTGCTAGCCAGCCGTACTGTTACTTGACTGCCTCCACCCTTCATCAGTTTTGGGAATCAACCCAAGTGTGATGACTACAACAGTGAAACACAAAGAACATAGTACAGTTGTATACACTTACAATAAATGTAGATGTTCGAGTGTATTCACTGTTGCAGTCCTGGTTACCCTCCCACCAGCCCCCTGACTCTTTTATGCTTTCTACCTATCCTCTTTTTGGCCATATGTTATGGCTATGGTATTTACTTTTTACTGGAGGTGTTCCACACCATGTAATTGCTTCCTGTTTTGGGGGCTTCTGACATCTGGGGCAAGAAAAACTGATGAAATGGCATCGGCTGCATGTTTCATACCCCAGATGACCTGATGTCATGGAAGAGGCGACAGCATCTGATGCAGAAATCCCAAGACTCTGGTATTCGGGCCGACTGAGGGCTACCTGCAGGCAGATAACCCAAGTGTGATGACTGCAACATTGAATTCACTCGAACATCTATATTTATGGTAACTGTACACAACTGTACATTCTGAATGCTACTGGACCTAGGTATAACTGTGAATCTTTCAGAGTGCCATCTGTTCCCCAACTCGGGAAATGGAATTCATAGGATGCCACCTAGACACCACCTGTCAGATAGTCAGCCTTCCCCAGTCAAGAGTTTTTTCACTCTGACTCTCAGCCATGCAGTTACTACATCACCTGTCACAACCAGCGAGATTAGTTCTACGTCTTTTAAGTCTCATGGCCTACAGATTGCTGATGGTTCCTTTAGACAGATGCTATATGAAGGGACTGCAGTGGACCGTAGCAGTACAATGGTCTCAGTCCATTCATCCTTTGCATGTGAAAATACAAATTACACAAGTTTGCAGACAGCACATCGCCTGATAAATAATGTTCCCAACAGTAACTGACAGTCACCCATTCCACTCAGATGCACCGATAGCAGTGATAACCAAGGACACCTCCCTTCTAGGGTGGGGGGCATTTTGAATGGAGAGCAGTCCAAGGTACTTGGTCACCCCTAGAAGCCAATTTTCACATCAATGTCTTGGAGTTGAGGGCAGTCCTCCTAACATTGCAGGCATTCCAGGACATCCTCCTCAAAGGTGTGATTTCCATAAAAAACGCACAGTATAGCAATGGTATGGTGCATCAGTAAACAAGGGGGGGTCCACTATTATCCTGTGTCGGGAGCCCAAGAGAGTTTGGTAATGGATGATGTCTTCACACTGCTTTCTAACAGCAGCGCACATCCCGGGATTAACCAGTGTGCTAGCAGACAAACTAAACAGAACTATCCTGATGTCTCATGAGTGGTCCCCAAATCCAACATTGGCAAACTTGATTTTCAGTTGCTGGCGCCAGCCTTACTGCGACCAATCACCTCATATCTCAACAACAAATGCAGCAGTTTTTTTGCCCTAATCCCTCCACATGAAGAGTCACCAAGGGATGCTGTGTTCCATAATTGTCCCCTGAGTCTCCTGTATGTCTTTCTGCCTTTACCCATAATGAACACATTTATACAGAAAGCAAGATGGTTCAAGGCCAGGGTGATTCTATTTATCCCATTCTGGCCCCAGCATATGTGGTTCCCTACCCAAGGCCTCTATTATTATATCCCCCATGGATGTTGAATCACTATCCAAATCTTTTAATTCACTTAACTGCATGGTACCTCCAATTCTAAATATAGCCAGAGATGCAAGGCTTTATCTGTTCCATCTGTACTAGAATTTTTATCTGAGCTCTTCTGTAAAGGATCCAGCTATTCCACCATCAAGGTCCATGTGGTAGCTATTTAGAATTTTCATTATGGATGCAAGGAGACTCCTATAGCTTTATTGAAGATTGCTAAAAACTTTTTGAAAGGTACTTTTCTATTAAGACCCCCAAATAGAGACACAGCTACTGCACAGACAGGGACTAAAAGTGGAGGTGTCTCTATCTACATAAAATAAATATACCTCAATGCTGGTCAAACAGGACAATGCACTTGAGCTGCTCCATGTACAAGTCACCATAGGCAAAATCCAATACTACTCCCTTGCAAGCTTTAGGTCCCCCTCTGTGACCCAGGAAACCCATGCCATGTGTTAACATTTATTGGAAACACTCACCTTCCAACCCAATGCCATATTCATGGGTGATTTTAATTACCACACTATTAACTGGGAATCCTATATGACACCAAATGTACAGACACAGAGATTCCTGGATTTTGTAAACACAAACTTCTTGGACCAGATTGTCAGTACACCAACCAGAGGTGCAACTGTACTGGATCTGGTCCTCACTAATATGGGAGAGTGCTGCACACCCCCTACTGTAATGTCTTCCCTCATAAGCTCAGACCACAAAATGTTCTTCTTTGAAGTAAAAATAAAACCTAGACCCCCAACAAACCTGGAATATCAAGGAACTACACTAAGTCTAACTTACTGCTGTTAAATGATAACCTGGCAAAATTTATAGCCCCTAAAAACCCTGAAAGCCCTGCTGCATATGCAGAACTGTCCACAGAAACCCTATACAAGCATATTAATAGCTGCGTAGAGGCAGCTGTACCCACCAGGAAGAAGTACAGAACTAACTCAAAAAACAAGCTGCCCTGGAGGAATCTCAAAATCAAAGAAAATCATGGCAAAAATTAGGAGGTACAGAACCCGGCAGGATAAAAGCATTCTCGTCAAGCTAAACAAACAACTCAGTGGACAGATAAAGTATACCAAAGCCAAATTTGAGGTCAATTTGACCTCCCAGTCCAAGGACAACCACAAAGCATTCTTTAGCTTTGTCTGCAACCTCAAAGGCAATGCACAGTTCTTTGCAGAGCTCATTGTAAACGGGCTTATATAGGCCCTAGGGCCAATAGCTTAGTACCCACCTATGAACCTATGAGCCACCTGTACCGAGCCAGAAGATATAGCAAACCTACTGGCCAGTAAATTCATCTCCAACTTTACCCCTCTCTCCCCTTCAACCTTCCCTCAGGAAATACCATCAAATATAACTCCCCCTGCTATCGCTAGGGAACAGGTCCTTAATACACTCTCTAAGGCCAAGAACACTGCATCCATTGCCAAACAATATTCCAGGATGCTTTCTGAATAGCATGAAATATGACCTATCAGGCCGTCTGGAATTGCTATTTATTGTAGCCTCCAAACAGGCTCCGTGCCTCATAGGTTGGTACTAGGCTTTCGGCCCTAGGGCCTATACAAGCCTAGCCATAATAATTGCCTAGCTATTTCTTCCCCCAATATTTACTTCCCTGGACCCCTGTCTAGCAGGGTGACTGACATGATCCCCAGGGTGAATTTCCTATCTCCCATCCAGTCATCAGGGTTCCTTTTGAAGGGGGCCAAAGAGGCACTCTGCTTGACATGTATGGGCAGTCTATTCCAGAGTCTGTGGAGTCTCTGGGTCAGGAACCTATCTCTCCAGCATGTTTTGTTCATTGTGATGACAAGGTTTAGATCCCTGGAACGTGTGGCTCTGAGGGATTGGAATTTCTTTAAGTGTAACATGTCCAACAGCTCTGGGTTTGACATGGCCTTGTATGTTTAGCAGAGATCATCTCGGAGTAGACAATATGCGACAGAGTATAGCTGAAGTTTTTTAAGTCAGTCAGCATAGGGCATCTGCTTTAGGCCTGTGATTCTTTTCGTGAGGTATTTCTGTGGCCTTTCCAGTTATTGCAGATGTCTTGAGAGGTACATACCAAACAGGGCATTGTATTCTGTAATGGGTCTAATGAGAGATGAGTATAGTGAGACAATGACCTCCTTTTTTCTGGATGAAAAGCCCTTAGTGATGAGGTGTGCCACATACAAGGATTTCCTGACTGTTGTGGCGATGTGGTTATCGAAGGTGAGACCACTGTCCACCTGTGTCCCTACGTCTCTTATCACACTTTCTGTGTTTAGTGTACTGCCATCTATGTGGTAATTCATGGGTACATGTTTTTTCCCAAAGGGGATAACTATACATTTCTTGGCATTGAGCTTGAGCCCATGGCTCTGGCACCAAGCATCTGTTTCTGTAAGGCCCTTTTGTAGAATATCCACATCATTTTGGGATTCATTAATGGCTTCCAGTATGCAGTCATCTGCAAACTTTGTTAGCCAGAGTCCCTTAGTGTTGGCCTGTATTTCAGAGAAGTAGATGCCAAACAAGAGTGGTCCCTGAACTGAAACCTGAGGTATCCCACTTGTCACTTGTCTGGAGCTGGATTTGGAGTCTGCTACTTTTACAGTGTGGGTTCTGTCAGTAAGCCAGTTGGCAACCCATCGAGTGACGTAGGGATTAATGCCCAGCTTAGTAAGTTTATCTATGATTGCAGAGTGGGGGATGGTGTCAAAGGCCTTGGTGAGGTCCAGATAGGTGTGTGGACTGCCTTAATCTCGTCCACAGCTCTGGAGACTGATTCAAAGAAGTCAGTCAGGTTCAGGAGACGAGATTGGCCTTTCATGAACCCAAACTAGGTGGGGTCCAGTGTTTGAAGGTTGCCATTGTCATTGTTTATAAGTTCCATGGCCTTGCAGATCAGGCTCGTCAGACTGATGGGGCAGTAGTTCCCAGGATCCAAGATGGATCCCCCCTTGTGGAGTGGGATAACTGTAGCTGTGCGCCACTCAGTGGGCATGAAGCCTGAGATGAGGCTATGATTAAACATGACACATGAATGGAGAACTGCAGCGGTCATCCCTCTGCACAAAGTTGGGCCAACTCCAGACCCATAAGTCTCAGTAGTCTTATATGTAAAGCCATGGAAAGAATTATCATAGAAATGATCAGTAGTGATATGGTCAACCTCCAGACACTGGACCCAACCCAGTTTGTTTTTGTCAAGGGCAGGTTGTGCCTACTTAACCTGGTGGATGAGGGCAAAATGGTTCACACTGCCTACCTTGACCTGGCCAAGGCATTTGACACAGTACCCCACTCAGACATTGTTGACAAACTCAGGAGGTTAAGTATAAACCTGTATGTCACCCAGTGGATAGCCAGCTGGCTCACAGACAGGACCCAGGATTTTAGAACTGGGGAGTCCACCTCTACAAAGAGCCCAGTCACTAATGGAGTCCCTCAAGTATCGGTCTTTGGACGGCTCCTTTTTGGCATTTACTTCCCTGAAGTCAAGGCCAATGTCAGTGGTCTCTGGCTGACTAAATTTGCAGATGTTTGCAAATTAGGAGCTGGCATTGAATCCCACACTGACACAAATGTTCTCCAGGAAGAGCTGACACAGACAAACAACTGGTGTCAGAGGCATGGACTAAAATTAAATGCCAAGAAATGCATAATAGTATCCTTCAGGAAGTCATCCACCCCTGGTAACTATCATATTGACAACATACCCCTTAGATTTGACCCAGTAGTCAGGGACTTAGGGGTACACATACAGTGGATATAAAAAGTGTACACACCCCTGTTAAAATGCCAAGTTTTTATGATATAAAATGAGACCACAATAACTCATTTCAAAGCATTTTGCACCTTTAATGTGACCTATAACCTGTACAATTCAATTGAAAAACAAGCAAATCTGTTAGGGGAAAAATATAAAAAATAAAAAACGTACAATAAGCTGGTTGCATAAGTGTGCACTCCCTTAAAACTAATACTTTGTTGAAGCACCTTTTGATTTAATTACAACATTCAGTCTTCTTGGATACATACCTGCCATCAGTTAAAGAGACTCTGATTAACCCCAAATAAAGTTCAGCTGTCCTAGTAAGATTTTGCTGACATTTACTCAGTTGCCTGCTACAGCAAAAACCATGGTTCGCCGAGAGGTTACAAAGCATCAAAGGGATCTCATTGTTGAAAGGTATCAGTCAGGAGAAGGATACAAAAAAAAATCCACAGCATTGGATATACCATGGAACACAGTGAAGACAGTCACAAAAAACTGGAGAAAATATGGGACAACAGTGACGTTGCAAGGAACTGGACGTCCATCCAAAATTGATGAAAAGACAAGACAAAAACTGGTCAGGGAGGCTGCCAAGAGACCTACAGCAAGAATTTCTGGCAAGTACTGGTTGTGTACTTCATGTGACAACAATCTCCCGTGTTCTCCATATGTCTGGGCTATGGGGTAGGGTTGCAAGACGGAAGGCTTTTCTTACACAGAAAAACATCCAGGCCTGGCTAAAATTTGCAAAACAATACATCAAGTCTCCCAAAAGCATGTGGGAAAATGTGTTATGGTCTGATGAGACCAAGGTTGAACTTTTTGGCCACAATTCTAAAAGGTTCGTTTGGCGCAAAAGTAACACTTTGCATCACCGGAAGAACACCATCCCCATGGTGAGGCATGGTGGTGGCAGTATCATGCTTTGGGGTTACTATTCTTCAGCAGGAACTGGGGCTTTAGTTAAGGTGGAGGGAATCATGAACAGTTCCAAATACCAGTCACTATTGGCTCAAAACCTTCAGGTGTCTGCTAGAAAGTTGAAGATAAAGAGGAATTTCACCTTTCAACACGCCAATAACTGTCTGTGTACCTAGATCTGTCACCTCTGAGTCCACTCTAAGGGGTGTGCTATTGATGTTGTAATTTGCAGGGATATTTGGGTATGATAATGATTTTTTTTTGCATTTAGTTTTAGGCCATGGCTCTGGCAGTAATCATTTGTGTGATGTAGACCCTCCTGGACTATATCTATATCATTGGATGATTCAGTGATTACTCCTAGCTTGCAGTCATCAGCAAACGTTGTCATCCATAGGCCTTCCACACTTGCCTTGACTTCAGAGAAGTATATTCCGAACAAGAGTGGTTCCAGTACTGAGCCCTGTGGCACACCACTAGTAATTGGCCTCTTACTGGATTTGAATTCAACCACTTTAACCACTTGTGTCTTCTGACCAGTACACGTTCCCAGTTAAACAAACAAGTTGCTCCATTGTGTTATTAAGGACCCTCTTGATACCTCAGTCTGACTGTGCTAGACCTGGCTACTGATGAACCTAACCTTCATGATTTGGGAACTAGTAGCATAACTGAATCTGCAGTTTCAGGCAGTTCACATACCAACAGAACACCTTGACAGATTCATTCAGCAGGGAACTGTCAGCATCCTGTCCCCCCTCACCAAACACACACAAATGGATCCTGGACTGAGACACCTTTTAGTATTTTATGCAATGTGGCTGTCCAGAGATTAATAATTTTGTATTACAATGTAATCATCAGATTCCTAGTTGTATATAGTTGCTCTAGTATACGTCTTATCAGGTCTGCCTTCATCCTTGTCTTCCTCTTCCCAAAGGTGCTACTGAAAGCAAGAAGGGAAATAACTGAGGCCATTTTTATAACACTAGATTTTCCAAGACTGCTCTGGATTCTCCCATCTGACTCAGTCACCAATTGAGGCACCAGTCTTCCTTCCTCTACTCTGCAAGCCCCTCACTCTTGAAAATGGAAGATTCATGCATTCTTGCCTCAGGAGACTCAGGCATACAGCATGGAAAATATCATGGTGATACTTCGTAGCCCCATACTTTCAGCAGATGAAATTGATGCTGTTGAAAGGAAAAAATCAGGGTCCTTACCTTGCTATACTTTATCTGTTATGATACGTTAAAGCACTTTGTTAAAATATAAGATCATAAATTTCGTAATGACTGTGGTTTGTTAATAGTGCTCTCATGGACCTGTTATTAGTGCCCTTTCATTTGTGGCAGCACTTTGAAATGTTAATTATATGGACAAGTGTATTTAAAAATGCATGTCTCTGTAATTTTTCATTGTTCTGTTGTATGTTAATGATACTATCCTGAATGTGTTATGCCTGTCTCTGCAACTTATCTATCAGTGCTTTAAAGGCATCTTGGAGCCTTTCTCCTCGTCAAATGTTAATAAAAAGTTATATATATATTTATGAGGTCCAGCCTAACACTCTCATACTGGGCGACTTCAACTATCCCTCCATTAACTGGGAAAACTACTCATGTACCAATACACTTGCCCAATGCTTTCTGGAATTCATTAATTCCAATGCCCTGGACCAGCTTGTTCTTACCTCCACTAGAGGTAGCAACATCCTTGACCTCATCATTACTAACATGGGGGAAGGTCGCACTATACCAGTAGTCAACTCCTCCCTGGTTAGGTCCGACCATAAACTAATCACCTTAGAAATCCACATTCCCCGACAAAGCTAATCACCATGAAAAACTTCTCCAAACCTAATTTTGGGCTCCTGAAAACAGAGGTGGTTAACTTCATGGCACCCATGCAAATGGAGAATGTTTGCATGACCGCCGAATCATACTCCAGTGCACTGTATGAACACGTACACAAATACGTGGATCTCACCATACCCAATAGAACCAAGATGCTCTCCTCAAAAAAAAAAAAAGGAAGCCAATCTAGTGGTCCCCTGCCATAAACAAACTCTACAGCAGAAGGAGGAAACTGATGCGGAGTAAGGTGAAGTCCCAAGACTGTAAAAACGTCCTTATCAGCTTCAACAAAAGGTTGAGATCCCTCATCAAATCCTCTAAATCTAGCTATGAAAACAGAATTGCAGCAGATAGTAAAGACAACCACAAGGCCTTCTATAGTTATGTAAAGAATCTCCACGACAATACCCAGATTTGCTCAGAGCTATTACACAATGGTAACGAGCCGACAGATATTGCCAATATACTGGCTGACAGATTCAGTGCCAACCTTACCCCTCCCCCCCAAAGGACCAATCACAATACCAGGAGATTGTCAGGCACCCAGTATTACTACTGCACAGTTTAAAACAGCACTGTCCAAGGCCAAGAATACAGATTCTGTGGGACCTGACAATATATCTGGCTGTGTTCTACTTGAACTACAGAGTGAACTGGCACCTCACCTGTATGTCCTGTTCAATCACAGCCACACCTCAGGCTTTGTCCCTACCGAATGGCGCACTGCTACAGTCATCCCTCTCCACAAGGGAGGAGTGGCTACAGACCTCAGGAACTATCGCCCGATTAATCTGACGAGTCAGATATGCAAAGCTTTGGAATGCATCATCATGGACCTAATAAACAAGGATATAGGGAATCTCCAAACTCTGGATCCTACATAGTTTGATTTTGTGAAGGGTAGATCATGCCTGCTCAACTTGATAGACTTCTTTGAGTCAGTCACCAGAGCTGTGGATGAAGGCAAGGTGGTTCATATGATCTGGCCAAGGCCTTTGATACCATTCCCCACTCAGGAATCATAGAAAAGCTCACTAAGCTAGGCATCAACCCCTATATCATTAGGTGGGTTGCAAACTGGCTCACAGACAGAACCCACATTGTGAAAGTAGCTGACTCCAAGTCAGACTGTCGACCAGTCACGAGTGGAGTCCCACAGGGTTTGATCCTGGGTCCTCTCCTGTTTGGTATCTACTTCTCTGAAGTCCAGACCAACACGAAGGGCTCTGGCTGACAAAGTTCATAGACAATTGCAAGTTGGGCGCTATTATTAACTCCCTAAGTGATGTTGACATCCTACAGAAAGGCCACAATGAGACCAATGACTGGTGCCAGAACCATGGCCTTAAGCTCAAATCCCAACAAATGTGTCGTCATCCCCCTTGGAAAAAAACTCGGTTCCCTTGAATTACTACATCGATGGTAGTCCACTGAACACAGAAGGAGTTATAAGAGATCTAAGAACACAGGTTGACAGCAACCTCTCTTTTGACCACCACATTGCCACTGTGGTCAGAAAGTCCTTCTATGTGGCACACCTCATTATTA